>NC_135715.1:194007408-194233155 GCF_964656455.1 Halichoerus grypus
ATTAATAAACTCGATTTGAACATGCAGCCAGATGCGCATCTCCTCTAGCAGGGGAATGGGGAGGGCGGACCACGGGGCCGTGAACCCTGTGGGGACCCGGCAAGCCCGAGTCGGGAGGCAGTCGGAGGCTCCCCCAGGCACCGCCCTGTTCCCCCGTGCGCATTACACTGCGCGTCCACGATCCGTCCGCGTCTCTGTTGGGAAACAGAGACAGAAGTGCTGCTTCAGATGAAGTTCTCCGAACCTCTGCCCCTCGTTCTGCTCACCCTCCTCGGCCTCCAGATAGACGTTCGGGCGCCTCGAATGCAGGCTCCGCTCTCCCCGTGTCACCAGCTCTGCGCGTGTTACTATGGCCCCTCAGTCCAACCTCCAGTAAATCTATGGGCTCCGCCTTCTGGGCTTGAGATGAGGGGATGTACTAGTCTCTAAAATGCCCCACTGTTGTCATAGTCCATGTCCCACTCCAAAGTGATTGGGGAAGAATCAGCACGATGTGAGAAATGTGGGGGCAGACAAAACAGAGGAGTCGTCCACATCTGCTTAGTCTGGGGTCCTCTGGGCGCCCAGCTGGAGAGGACCCCACAGCAGGCTCGCAGTGGGCAGGTGGGTCTCCATCTGCACCCCCAAGACCAGTACCCCATCTGGTGCCTGGGTCAGCCTCTCTCTGGGGATTACATACCAAGGGGTGGGGGTGGGGGCTTCACTGCTGGGTGCCCCCCCAGCCTAACCACAGAGCCCACCTGCCTGGCTCCACCTTTCCCATCCAGCATCCCTGCCCCTTTCCCCATGTCCCCTGGCAATACCTCTCACTTCAGAGGTGCTTCTGGGAGCCAACTAGGAGAGCAGGTGCCCTGAGCACAATAGTTAGGAAGGAGAATGATGAAATGGGGAGGGCGCCAGGAAAGAAGTGTCATCAACCCATACCTGGGGGTGCATGCAGGACACTCAAGCCCAATCCCAACAGGGGACCCTAGAAAGAGCAAGACTCCTCGCACTGGACTGTCCCACCCAAGGGCACCGATCTGGGCATTGATCACCGGCACCATTGGTCACTGCTGAGAAAGCCCTGGGGGACTTCTGCCTGGCCCAGTGCCGACCCCCTAGGCAAGGAGTACACAGATGTTTGCCTCTTGGGTGAACCAGTGTGCCTGAAGATGAGTACCCAGGGAACATCTGGGGGTGCACTAAGGACTCCTGTCTGTCCCTCCATGTCACCCTGAGGTCACCCATCTGTCAGTGATTGTGAAGAATGTGATCTTCAAATCCTAGGGGGACAGAGCAGTAGACCCACGGTGTCAGATCTCAGAAATGCACCTCCTATTTGAATTTCCCAGCAAGCTCCCAGACGCTATGTTCCATTAAGAGAAGGGGGTGTGGGGTGCAGGAATGGAGGGATCAAGCTGCAGAGAGGAGAAGGGAGACTCTTAGCAACAGTGTGGTCCAGATGACTCCTGTGGGCATGGTCAGACAGCTGCTGGGAGGAGTCCTGCCCTTGCCATGACCTCCACTGAGCTGACCTGGAACTTCCCCCGATGAGCTTGGGGACCATGCTGGCGGAGGCATCCCATGTGCCGGGTACTGTGTCTGTCTGTTTAGGCCACTTAACCTGGGCAGCTGCAAATGACCCTGTGACCCTGGGCTGCATGCAGGTGCACAAGGGGGGGTCGTGGGAGGGCCCCCAAGGGGGTGACTGGGGGCAGCTCCTTTGGGCGCCATGGGGACCCGTGGGGCAGCAGGGGCCTGGGGGTGCAGCCTTGGGGAATTCAAGTTGGCCGTCACTCCGGCGGCAGCCATGGAGCAGGCGGCTCTTGGTGTTTGAGTCTCTGCATCAAGACCACAGTGGGAAACTGAGTCACTGAGTCACCAAGCAGAGGAGGCAGGGAGGGACGGCTCCCCGGAGGGACTCTCTGGGCTTCCGAGGCCTTGCCTGCTCCCACTGGGAGTGTGGAGCTGAATGCTTTACATGGCAGTTCCCTTAGAATGTTCCAGAAGCCTCTGGAAGAGTTTAGAGGACCCCCATAGCAGGCCGCTTTCCCCAGAAATGCCTTGATCCTGAGTTTACCCCCATTTCTGCTTCAGTCTCAGGTCCTTCAGAGTAACCGTGACCTAACCATCAGAACTAACTGTAAACTCTATTTAAAGTTGTTGTTTTTAAATAATATAATATATGCTTATATAAATACATACGTGGGTACATCTAAGTAAATATTGACAGAGTAAAGCAAGTCACCACAACGCTTCAGGTGTTTGAAATACACATAAAACTAAGACAGACAACAACCATCACGCAAGAGGCAGGCAGAATACAGGGTGGGGCCTCCACATGCGTGCGCCGTCCGGAACGGGCTCAGGGTAGGCGTGCAGACCCTGTTACACCGCGGGAGCATGCTGTGATCACTAACATAGACCGTGAAAGGACACCAGCTAAGAAGCTAGTCAGGAGGGTGAAGAATAGGATTATCATAGGCTGAGCCCGAAAGAAGTACAAGGGGGAAAAAGGAGCACAGAGCAGACAGAACAAGAATTAAGCAAACATTGGGTGGCCGTGTAAGTCTGGGGCCTCAGTGATTTCACAGCCTCTAAGGGGAACAAATACTCCAGTTAAAAGGCAGAAATTTCTTTCTCTGAATAAAAATAAAACAAATGTGTGCACTTAGAGGCTGGTCTTACAGGATTCATAAAAGCGGAGGCGATTCAACAAACATCTTGCATAAAAAATACTGAAAAGAAAAATGGAGTAATACACTAATTTGAGACAAGGTGGACTGTTTGAAAGATTGTTTGATACAAACAGGATATTGCAAAATGGAAAATGGGCAGGACGGAATGGTCCGAAACGTGTGTGCAGGTGGGACGAGAAAGACACTCTTGCAAGGGAGTGTCCCTCCCTCTCCCTCCCTCTTGGCCAGGGAGAGCTGCTTGAACCTGCACAGTCAGTGAAAACGATGCTGCCCCGCCTGTAACTGTGGAAATAACAGTGAAATTGCTATTCCTTCAAATCAAGTCCACTTTGCCAGCAGAGCATGAATGGGAATTGAGTAGAAGGGACCTCGTGTTTCTGGTGGTGGTTGGAGTATTTCTTCCTGGTGGGGATTAGAGAGAGCCGGTTTTTCTCTCACAAACTTCATTTCAGTTCAGGACACAATTTCCTAGCATTTCTATAAAAAGTCAAGTTTTTATAAATGTTAATTGTATTTCCAACTTTGTTTTTACAAAAACCGTTTGGACCATTTTCTGTGGATGTTTACTTGGATGCAATAGCAGTTCATTCGTAATTATGTGTGTTGAGTAGATTATTCTGCCTGTGACATTTTAAGTTGTGGATAATTTTATGTTGCACAGATGTTTATTAAAGGAAACAAGTCAGATTCTAAGAACAAGCCATGACCTGAATGTCAATTTAGCTTTCGTAGTAAATACATTCAGATTAGCATCAATTTGAAAATTTACTTGTTTATTGTCTTAATCCACTTGGATATTTTGATACAAATAAATAAGTCACTTTTGCCAACGTGTTCATCATGCTTCTAAAATCACATAAATTATTTTAGTATTTTAGTGAAAAATACAGACAAAGACGACTGCTGGGTAGTTTCCTGCAAGGAGGGGCATGCTGAGAACCCCTTCTTCAGGCTCTGCACTGACTGAGCTGAGCACTACAGACAATTCAGCTTCCGTTCAGCAGGTGACTCACTGGAGGGGGTCTGGCCCATGTCTGCCCTTAATGCCTGTTAAGTTAACAAATAAAAAGTTACCCACTTTTAATTGTTTACCAAGTCTATTAGATAGGAGGTAGATTTGCAAAAATGTTTACATGAAGGGAGATTAAATTTCTTATGCTTTTATGAAAAATACAACTGGCTTATGTCATTTCTTGGGGAAAACCCTGGAATTAGGGCCTGGGATGCCACAAAGGTGAGGATGTGGCCAGTAGGTATGCAACAAGTTAGTCCTGCTGCTCTTAAATCGGGATCAAGAATAAACTCATGAAATCATGCCTTGGACGCATTGCTTTTCCTTCTTGCGTGAGTGTATCGGGTACAGCACCTGCCTCGAGACAGCTCCTGGCAAAGCCACGCAGGCTCTGAGTGGGCTGAGGAGGCGAGCTTGTGCAGAGAGAGCCCAGATGTATCCAGCTGGCACTGTTTCTGTAGGCACACATCTCTTAACACCTTCCCAATTTAGTGCCTCTTAATTAAATCAATGTTCTCAGATGTTGTAACTTTAATTTAGAGCCAGCAGAAGATTTAAGGATGCTGAGGCCTTAAATTTACCAAATGCAAATTAAGAAAGATAAATTTTGGTAATTTCATACTTGTAAAAAAAGCAGAGCATATCGTGAGCTGACTTGTTCTTTCCTCCCCTGTTGACGCTGAGAATTACCCATACAGATACGGACCATTTTGATCAATCTAGTTAACCATGATTCGGTGTGTGGTGGAAAGAGTAGAATAACAGTCCAAACTTGAGACGTGATCAGTCTCTTGAGTGCTAATCATTCTTCCTGGTAAAAATGGGCAGACCCATCACTCAGATGCATTTGGATATTTCAGAGGGCCCTGCCTCTTCCTGCTGGTGTGCTAACAATAAAAAAGATTTCAATTTAAGACACTGATCAGTTTTGTGATAGATTTTCTAAAATTTCATTGTGAATCCCCATTCATCTTCCAATATTTAAGTCTGTGTATCATATGCTATCTGTGGACATATATAATATATAGAAATTAACTGAAAATAGATTAAATATTTTAAAATTATTTAATTCTTTTGTGAAAATCACATCACTTGACTCTCCATTTTAAGAAAACTTTCCATTTTTCAGTTAATTCCTCAACAAGCCAGAATTATTTGTAAATAGATATTTAACATGTGGGTCCCTTGGTGACTATAACTTGAAACAACGTTAACTTCTTTACTTCTAAGATTTTCCCAGTGGAATTTATTTACTGAATTCATGCTCTTAGCCCTGTTGCAAGAAGAATAGGAACAAGAGGCTTTGGGATAAATGGCACATTGGATTTCTGGCAGAACATCTCAGGACGCTCAGGAAGCCCGGCGTGTGGAAAATACCTCCGCAGGTAGGACCTAGAGCTGTTGCATTTTACTTCTGGTGCTTTGTGCAGGGGCTGCTTTGATCTTCCTGTCCTTACGTCATTCTTTATGGGAATGGAGAGTCCTTTTGTTTATTTACTTCTTTACCTAAATAATGTTCTAGAGAGCACAACTTTTATACCACAGTGTCATTAAAAGGTACAAAATTTTCAAACAGTAAATAAATAGCTTATTTTCACAAGAAAGCCAAGACCAATCTATGCTGCCTGGAATACCCTACTTTATAGATATAGACTCAAGTAGGATAGAAACAAAGGGATAGAGTGAGATCCACCACACTGACTGTAGCCTTTAACACTGTCTCACCACCACCACCAGCCCTGGTCCATATTGGCTGCATCACCCCCACACCAGCCTGGTCCATATTGGCTGCATCACCACCCCCATACCAGCCTGGTCCATAAGCTGCATCACCACCACACCAGCCCTGGTCCATATCAGCTGTCTCACCACCACACCAGCCCTGGTCCATAAGCTGCATCACCACCACACCAGCCCTGGTCCATATCAGCTGTCTCACCACCACATAAGCCCTGGTCCATAAGCTGTATCACCACCCCCACACCAGCCTGGTCCATAAGCTGTATCACCCCCACACCAGCCCTGGTCCATAAGCTGTCTCACCACGGCCACACTAGCCCTGGTCCATATTGGCTGTATCACCACGGCCACACCAGCCCTGGTCCGTAATGGCTGTATCACCACGGCCACACCAGCCCTGGTCCATATCGTCTGTCTCACCCCCTGGGCCTCTGAGCACCTGTGGTATGAGCCCTTGTGGGCAGGCGAAGGGCAAGGGGTGGGTATGAGCCTGGTGTCTGCAGCCCTGGTGTTTGTGGGGCCGGCACAACCAGCCAGGATGGGCGTCTATGCAGAGGACACTGTCGGAGGCTGTGTGCTCAGGGAGCAGGTGGGTAGCTGGTGGCTAAGGGTGTCCATAGGTGTTTGTTGAAGAAGAATTACTTTGATTAGGAGAAATATTGATCCTGGAGGAGTGGGAGGAACCTGGAAATGGAAGGTGAGGGTGGGGTGACTGCCTGGCTCCGGGCGCCAAGAATGGTGGAGTGTGTGCCACCGAGTATTTGGAGCGGCTGATGGTGCATCCACTTGGAGGGCCCAACAGAAGGGCCCCCTGTGACCTGGGCACCCAGGGTGGACACAGAGATGACTTTGGCCTCACTCATTCCAGAGCCTTGAGGGCACCACAGGTGTGTGGGTGTTTCCAGGAGCCGTCGGGACAAGAGTGGAGATGGAGGCAGAGACTCGAGGCTGCCTCGATGTTTCATTCCTTCGCTGTGTCTGTGTGTATGTCCTCAGTGAGGAACCACACACACATTCCCAAAGTCTGGTGCTCACTGCCGCTGTGGGCTCTGTGTGTCCCCTGCTTCAGACACAAGGTCCCCAGGCGTCCTCAGAACATGCCACAGGGTCCCTGCCAACCAACCAGCCCTCCCGTCTCTGACCCACAGTGGCCTTCTTGCGTCTGCCTTGACTTGAACCCAACCGCTGATGGGTCTTTGATAGTTTGCATTTCAGGAGACACTTTACAGACATTGGAATTTCTACATTGCATGAAGATCTGATGATTCGAATCCACTTTAATCAATCCAAGCCTCCGACTATGCCGCCATTCTCAACAGCCTCTGCCTTCTCTTTCACAGCTAGACGGGTGCCATAACCAGGTCACTTCCCAGCTCTCCACTCCGTTCTCAGCCACAGGGCCACACACCGGACCGTCCGCCAGGGAAATTACGGAGCCCCCAGCGTGGGTGGAGCACATTCCACACCCTTTGCTCTGGCTTGGCCACTCTGGGCGATGGGATAGTCGCAGGGGGACTGGCCCAGCCCCTACCCTCTTGGGCCTCTGCCATTCCCTTGGGAAGAGCCCCCTCCAGAGTTTGCCCCCTGGCTGGGCCCACACTGTGATGGGTGGAGTAGAGCTGAACCCAAACCTCTGGGGGCAGAGAGGGACCGCTGAGGCAGAGCTTCATGTGACCCCAGACCACCTGTGCTGGACACAGGCTCTGGGGTCCATGTGCTTCTTGTACAGCAAAAGCCAATGGACACAGAGAATGGCACCAGGAGTGGGTGCTGGTGTACAGACACCCCAAACATACAGGGTTGCTCTGAGAGCCGCTGGCCAGCAGAGGGTCTCCTGGGGCAAAGCCGACGTCACAGGAGACAAAACGGTGCATCTGTCCAGGCTGTGGACGCCAGCGAGGCGGCTTCCAGGCAGAACGTCAAAGTGTGAGAGATGCTGGGGACAGACACGAATAATCCTCAGGTGAAGACGGCCTCTCAGGAGAGGTTGTCTGACGCCTCGTCAGAGGACTTGTGCCCTGGACACAGGGCCCCACCTGAGCGGGAAAGGCCAGCACGGTCCGATCTCTGCACCTGCCAGGGACCACCACTCACCGGCCCCCACCCCTTCCTCTTCTCATCGGTCTTCCCGGAGCTGAACCTGGCTTTTGTTTGTTTTGTTGATTCTTCCATTACTGAGACACAATTGACGTGACAGCCTGTAGGTGGAAGGCCTAAGCTGTCGAGTGGGGGCCTCTATGTTGTGATCGCCACAATAGCATCAGCTGCCTCATGGAGCCAGGGCCTCTTTTTGGGGTGATAATATTTGAGATCTACTGGCTTAGCGACTCCCAGCTGTTACTAACTGTACATCATCATCACGCAGTACACTAGACGCCCGGAGCTTGTCGATCTTACAGCTGGAAGCTTGTGCTTTCTGAGCAACACCATCCCAGCCCTCGGCCCACCTCCACTCTGGGTGCCGAGTTCTTTTAGATTCCACATACAAGTGAGATCAGGGGGCACTGTCTTTCCTGGTCTCACTTTGCATGATGCCCTCAAGGTTCCCAAGTTATCACAAGCAGGATTCCTCCTGTGGCTGAAGGTGACCCCTTGCACCATCACGCACCTCCATCCGTGCACCCATCCATGGGCACTCAGGCTCTTCCCGTGTCTCGGCTGCTGGGAACCATGCTGCCCACACCACGGGAGTGCAGATGTGTCCTGCAGGACCCGATTTCATGTCCTCTGACAAATGCACACAGGTGGGATCTTTGCTGTTGGTGCTCGCTGTAGCAGGAGAGATGAAGACGCATGCCGGCTCACCATAACCAACACACAGAGTTTTCACGTTCAGTTTTCTTTGTTATGTTTATTCATCATTTTTCATCTTCTGCATTTTACTGGATTGATCAAGTTTTCACTGTGATTTTCTTCCTCTTTAGTGGGTTATAAATTTATAATTATTATACAAACAGCATTGTGTTCGTGTCCTGCCTGTGCATCTCAGTATGTTTGTGTGAGCATTTCCACAGAATAACGACTGAGAAGTGATTATCTGGCATAAATAGGATGCACATTCTTCCTTTTATTAGATGCTAACAAATAGCCTGAGAAAATCTTGTAACAATTTATCGTCTCACAATGTTTGGAAAAAAACACTGTATTTTCAGCAAATGCTGCATTAATTAACACTAATTGCTGTAACAAACAAACCCCTAAATTCCAGTCATTTAGCATGATAAGAATGCATGCCTCCCTGGCGGTAACTGGTCTCGGGGGGGGCCGTGTGGCCAGGTGGGGACGCAGGGCTGTCCGTCTTCTGTCTGTGGCCCCCGGAGCAGTTGGAGGGAGGAGGATGGGGAGAAGGCACCTCCACATCTCCCCACCTCAGGGGGCTTGTGTGCTGGGGGCCCACACGTGACCCTGTGCCGGGAGGGTGCTGGTGTGCTTGTCACCGGCTGTGTGTGCCTGAGCAGATGCCAGTGACCCCAGTTCTCACGTGCCCCTGGGCTGAGGAAGCTGCTGAAGGAGAACCCGCTCGCGGCTCATTTCCCACCATGCACTAGTGACCATCAGTTCCCTGGAGCCACGCACCTCCTTACAGCCGGCGGTGGCCACGGTTCCCTCTTCCGCCTCCTTCCTGTCTCCCCAGCCTGGGCACAGGGACTCTGTCTCCAGGGGCACAGGTGCTCCGGGGATGCTCGGCTCCTCTAGCTGCAGCACCGTGTCCCCCAGCTGTCCCCCGGGAGGCAGTTGTAGTACCCTCTCTGCACGTCCCTGCAGCTCGAGTCCAAAGCTTCAAGCTCCTGCTTTTCCCACTGATTTTGGTCTGATTTCTACCAGCAACTAAAAGTTTACCAAGTTCACAAGGAAGATGGGCAGGTCCTTTTCTCCTTCTACTTTTGTCGTTTTCCTTCCTAGATTTGAGGTAATTGTATCAGGAGTATATGAACTGAGAAGCAGAATGTCCCCCAGAGAATTAAACGTCTTAGTATCATGAGTTATTGCTGTTTCCCTAGTAATTCTTTTGTTTTGAAGACAGTTTACACTGATATTAGAAAGAGTAAAGTCTGCTTTTCTCTGGCTGGTGTTCGCCCAGAGAACCCTGTTTTCTTCCTTTCCTTTTAACTTTCTGTACTTGGTATCGAAGGCGTGTTTCTTGTAAGCCACACACAGTTGGGTTTGTATTTTTATTCAGCTAACGAGCTTTGTCTTATTTTTACCTCTGATCCATCCCAAATCCTTATGTCCAGGTGTTCCCTTGAAATCACAAAATATTGTGGTTTGCATCACAAAACAGTGTAAAATTATGAGAACGCTCCTTACGGCTTTGGTTTGTGAGAGAGCCATCATTTCAATACTGTTGGGTCTCACGCTCTGAGGACAGTGCTGTTGGGTTTTTAGCAGGATGCTACCATCGCTCAGGATGGGGACTTGGAGCTGGAACATAAAACAAGTGGGCATTTATGGGCAGTCCGGGCTCAGCTGGCGAAAATGTCATCACAAAACATCACATCCTCCGCTAAGTGATGATCTTATTTAAAAGCTAACTTTGTTGTTTCAGGCAATTTTTATTTATTTTTATCTTTATTTTTTTAAGATTTTATTTATTTTAGAGAGAGACACAGCGAGAGAGGGAACACAAACAGGGGGAGTGGGAGAGGGAGAAGCAGGCTTCCCGCAGAGCAGGGAGCCCGATGCGGGGCTCGATCCCAGGACCCTGGGACCATGACCTGAGCCGAAGGCAGACGCTTAACGACTGAGCCACCCAGGCGCCCCTTCAGGCAATTTTTAGATGAATGAGAAGCCTGCTTACAACCAGCTTGTCTCTGATGTGCAAAGTTCAGTGTGGCTCTACTCCTTGAGTTTTGAGCTCCCGTTTTTGGGGCAGACTGTTGAGTCTGTCAGGCGACACAGGGTCACGAATCGACAGAGCCCTCCTGCAAGGTGGTGAGTCCTGGCTCTGGAATCCATGGGTCGAGTCTCAGAGTGCTCCCCAAATCTCTGCGTGCGGCCCCGTCTTCCTGGGTGGCATGGGAAAGAGATGGTAACTGGCATCTGTTGCCTGATAGAGATCCCGGATTTCCACTTGTGAATAAAAAGTGCACATGAGCGTATCTTGATCTTTTCACAGAATGACAAGATGCTAAGAATAGTTCAAAAACAAAAATAAGAGAATGGTTTCCATGGTCACCAATAGCACAGACCATAAATGAACTAAAAGTATAATTACATAGTCCTGCCAATGATAAACCACAGAAACTTCTCTGTTTTTGCAATTACAGAGTAATTTTCAGTTAACAGTAATTGTTCATTTTTGGTTCATTTTTTACTTTATCAGAGTCAAGGGAGGATGAAAAAATAAACTTTTTATTATATGAGGAACGTATTCTCTGAGCCAGCAGGAGTTCTGTGAATTTCCATAGCACTTTGCCACCACGCACTCCGACCTGAGCACCAGCCTCCTGAGGTCACGTTGGGCGTGGCGCACTGTTAGAGGCCCCTGTGTGTGCTGAAAACGGAAACCTGGTCTTCACGTTTCTCTCAAAGGGCTGAGCTGCGTGCAGGCTCCTGCCCCGCCAGCTTCCTGTCTACTGTGGGGGCTTCTCCTTCAGCTCAGCGCCACCACTCTGGAGAACAGTTTGGAGGTTCCTCAAAAAGTTAAACATAGAACTGTCCTCTGATTCAGCAATTGCACTACTAGGTATTTAACCAAAGGATACAAAAATGCTGATTCGAAAGGGCACCTGCACCCCAATGTTTATGGCAGCAATGTCCACAATAGCCAAACTACGGAGAGAGCCCAGATGTCCATCTGCAGATGAATGGATAAAGAAGATGTGGTCTATATATACAATGGAATATTACTCAGCCATCAGAAAGGATGAAATCTTGCCATTTGGAATGACGTGGATAGAGCTAGAGTGTATTACAGCAACAAAGTAAGGCAGGCAGAGGAAGACAAATATCATATGATTTCACTCATATGTGGAATTTAGGAAATAAAACAGGTGAACATATGGGAAGGGGGGAAAAGAGAAAGGGAAGCAAACCATAGAGACTCTTAAAGATAGAGCTCAAACTGAGGGTTGATGTAGGGAGGTGGATGTGGGATTGAGTAAATGGATAATAGGTATTAAGGGGGGCACTTGCTGTGATGAGCACTGGGTGTTATATGTAATTGATGAATCACTAAATTCTCCTGAAGCCAATATTATACTATATGTTAACTAACCAGAATTTGAATAAAAATTTGGAAGATAGATAGATAAATAAATAAGAATGGGGGAAAAGGCTCAGCCAGTGAAGAATTCAGTATTATATTTTTTGTCTGAAAATCTCTGTATTTTGTTTTCATTGGGAGGATATTTTCATTGGGCACAAAATCCTAGGTAGACCAATGTGGACTTTAGACTGTGAAGAGAGCAGGGCCTTGTTCTGGCCCCCAGTATCTTCAGTCGAGAAGGACGCTAGAGCTGTCTTCTCGGCAGTCTGAAAGCGATATTCTCTTTTAATCTGGATGTTTTAAAGGTCTTTCCCTTCTGTGGATTTCAGCAGTCTGACCATGATGCACCTTACTCTGGTCTTCTTTGTACTCATTACGCTTCGGTTTGTAGCACGTCTCCATGTCTTTGATCTGGTTTGGAAAACCCCAGCCGTCACTGCCTGATGGAACCCTCTTCTCTCTCTCTCTCCTCCAACTGGGAATCCCATTGCATGTGGCTTACTCCCCCATCCCTTGTGCTTTCTTCCCTAATTTTCTTGCTCAATCTGCATATTTTCATATTTTCTTTTGCTTCACATTCCAGTTCACTAGAACTTCCTTCCTCTGTGTCTACTCATCTATTCTTAAACACAGTCCTTGAGTTTTCATTTCAGTTATTCTACATTTCCACTGTTCCATTTCAAGTTTTCAGTTTCCAGTCCCTAGGTGCAGTCCTCAGCCTTGTCTTCTAATATATTAAGTACGATTATTTGGAAGTGCATGTGTGTGCAGTAGCTCCATTATTGGATGTCCTGTGAGTATATTTCTATGATCTTTCATTTCTCTTCATTTGTTTATAATGTTGCCTTGTTAAGCATGGCAGGTGTCACTGTAGAGGCATCTGATTCCTCAAATGAGCTTGCCCTTCTCCAGAGAGGATTTTGTTTGGCCCTGCCAGGTGGCGGGGGCACTCAAATGCTAAAATGCTATGATAGAATAAAACACATAGAAACAAACCAGAGCCAGTCCAACGCTTGTTGACCTGGCCCATTTCTGGTTCTCTTATTCCTTCACAGGAACTGTGTGTGCCCTGGCCCATGAGCTCCTCACCCTCATGCCGTCCTTCCCTGCAGCTGCCGGGCTCTCTGCCAGGCACACGTGCCATGCTTATTATGCCCATTTCTTCCTTCTCCTGGGTCTCAGCCCTGTGATTTTTCACAGGCTCATTGGCTCTTGGATGTCTACAAATAGATGTGTGGTCCTCCTCGCTGGGCAGTTGGTCTGAATTACACAATTCAAGTATCTTTCTAACAGAGAATTCCCCTAGAATGATGTTTTTTTATGTGGTGCTACGAATAGAACTACATGCCTACAAAATCCATGTGTGGAAGCCCTCACCCCCAGTGTGTGTGAGTGTAGGGCTTGTGAGGAGATGATAAAGGTTCAGTGAGGTCACAGGGTGGGTCCCTGAACCAACAAGACCACTGTCTTTATAGGAAGGAGAAGGGACCCAGAGTTGCCTGTCTTTCTGTGCAAATAGCCAACGGAGGCCACGTCAGGACACAGCAGGACGGTGGCTGCCTACAAGCGAGGATGCAGGCTCTCACCAGAAACCACGTTTGCGGGCACCTAGATCATGCACTTCCAGCCTCCAGAACTTCGAGAAACAAATTTTCGTTGTTTAAGCCACTCCCTGGGTGGACTGATATCTGTGATGGTATGATTCATTATTCAGAGTACAAAATATATGAGGTACATTGTATCAGACATCTTTTGAGCCACCTTTATGTATGCAATTATGCTTCTTAAATAAATAGTCTGGGGTTTGTGTGAAGGGTGGAAAACCCCATCGGAGCACCATGTATAAATTCTCCATACATCCATGAGGTAGTATAATAACTAGTCTTCAGAGGGGAACCCACTGTGTGGCCTTCCCACAGTGCATGATGAAGAGGAGGGAGAGCCCCTAGCCCAGGTTTGGAAATAGAAGGACAGCAGATGCAGGGTATGAAGAAAGAGCCGACCATAGCCTCCATCTTTCTTGTAAGAAGATGGAAGCTTACGTAACCCTGTACCTGTTCCAGAGCAATCAGAAAGGCCCCATCAATAATGTCCTGGGCAAACCCAATGCTTCTCTTTGATGTTCCTGCTTCTACACATATTGCCCTTTGCTGGAGTCTGGACCTTTGTTCCCATAATGTGTCCCCCTGAACGTCCACCCCTGTGTCCACTCCTGTGATGTTTCCCTTGTAAATCACACCTGCCGTGTACCTATCTGCTCTTGTGGGGCCGACGGCAATGCAGTGATAAAGCCCACTCAGAGGTTGTATGTATACGATGCAAACTAAGATGAGATTTTCAAAAAAGTTTTTCAAAATTTGTATTACTGGAGGTTAATAAAGTATGTTAAGGTGGTTTGTATGACTGCAGGTATCACTTCCCCAAGGCTATAAATTCCATCTGAGTCACACCCAGTCAGACACTTAATTAGCTCCTGTAATTGTTAAGAACATTCAAAGGTGCTCTGAGGCATAGCACCTGTTAGGGGTCAAACTGTGTCCCCCAAAACACTACGGTGGAATCCCAACCACGACCCCTGGGAACATGATCTTGTTCAGATAGACCTGGGGTCTTTGCAGATGCAATCAAATTGAGACAGGGTCCCTGGGGTGGGCCCTAGTCAATAGGACTGGTGCCCTTTAAAGAAGAAGAGATCAGAATGCAGACATGCACGGGGAAGCCCACGTGGGACAGAAGGCAGAGACGTGTCTGCAAGTCAAGGGACCCAGGGGCTCCCGGCACCACCAGGAGCTGCGGGGGCAGGACAGACCCTCCCCAGAGCCTTCTGAAGCAGCATAGCCCTGCAGACACCTCGCCTTCAGGCTCCAGACCTCCAGCACTGTCAGAAAAATCCCTATTGTTTAAGCTGCCGGGTCTGTGGTGCTTCGTTATGACAGAGCCAGGAAACTACACAGTGACCCCCATCTCTAACATTGTAGAACAATGCTCAATATTTAGTCTGTCGAGTGGGAGGTAACTATGGGTCATAATCCCAAGAAACTAATAAAATGGACTCAAATCCCACAATAATCTTTGGCCTGTATTAAGGAGACACAGCTTAAAGATATAATCAAAGCATATGCCTTTCAGTGTTGGCAAAGATACCACGCCCCCATCCTGCACAAAGCACCACATTGCACACAGCAGTTAATGGGAAGGAGGTACAGACCATGTTCTGGGTCTTAGGTGAGTCCCTGTGCACATAAACGGGGTGCCCAAAAGGGGGGTGTGTGTAATTTGGCCTGAACGAAGGAGGAGGGGGTGATGTAAGGGTGTACAGGTGAGGACCGGCTGGAGGTCCATGTGCAGGTGGGTCTGTGAGCTCAGTCCTGCCACCCACCAGGGGATGGCTCAGGGCAGGCATGAGTGGCTGGCCCACAGTGGTCACAAACATCACTGACTTGTCACTGTCCACCACACAACTCCCGTGGGACAGATTTGACCTAAAGTCCTGCACTGGGGACTGGAGTTGAAGAAAGGGCACTTATAGCCAGAGGAGTTCCAGCAGGAGACCCGGGGCGCAGGAGAGCAGCATTGCCTGGGTGGAGACGGAGACCTGCCCCAGGCTGGGAGGAGTCTGCCCCTGATGCCTTGGGAACCCAGTGCAGGAGAGAGGTGCTCCAGCTAACCACCAGAGTCCTCAGGGGTGTGAGGAAGCAGAGAGCAGGGAGCCCTGTTCCCACCCTGCAGGTGTCCAGAGGGGCCTCTCTGGCTGGCCATAGCCCTACAGCCCGACAAGCTCACACCTGCCACCCACGTGGGCAAGCTCACCTGGGGGAGCTCACCTGTGCATCTGTGGCTTCCCGGGGCCCATGGGATGCTGGTGGGATGTGGATGTCGCAGGGCCCCATTTGCATATGGCCACGGCGGAAAGCCACAGGATGAGCATGGGAGGCAAGACACAGATGGAAGAGGGGGATGGACGAAGGAAAAGCCAAAGACATGGGAAGAGAACCCCACGGCATATCCTCTGTGCATGGAGAAAGAACCCTGCATGGGATGAGGTCTCCAGAGCTGGGGAAGGGCGGTGCCTCCTCAGAATCAGGGAAGGAGGGGACGGGGGCTGGCTCCAGGGAGGGTTGGCCTGGGAGCAACTGAGCACCCACCATGGGCTCACCCTTCAGGTTGGTGGTGGCAGCTGGGAGCTATCTGCAGGGATGCAAACTTGCAGCCTCAGCTGTGGGGACTGGGTCCTGAATTATTCAGAGATAAATCAAAGGGTGGCTCTGCTCCTGTTCTGTCCCGGGGAAGAATCAGCCTCTCCAAATTAATGTGCAGTTGATGGTTTTTAAAACCAGACCGAGGAGAAATAGGAACCTGCTCCTCTCACCTGGTAACCTGGGTCCGTCTGTGGAATCATTTTTGCATGGCCCTTAGACCCTATCTTTGACTGCTCTGTTTTTGTGGAAAATCACCTTTGGAAGTGGGTGAGATGCAAATAAGACCTCGGCTGGTCTTGGGGTGTGCAGGAGGGTGGCCAGAAGCAGGAGCACCCACAAGGAGAGGAAATGGGGTCAGTGGGGCCATTTGGCACCAATGGGCTTGGTCCACCTCCATCTGGACATGCCAGGTCTAGTTTAAACTCTCCTGACAGCAAAGCTCAAATACTTACTGAGGCAGAGGAACCTCCCGAAAGAGCCCACAGTGGCCAATGCTGGGGCCATTTAAGCAAAAAAAGAAATGAAGTAGTATTGGATTATAGCCCAAAGTATAAGATAAATATACCTGTGTCCATACGGGTCTAAATAAGTGACTGGATAAATTAATAAATAAACGGACAAGAAGATACAAACCTCCCATGCAACAGAATTCCAAACAGTTTATGTAGGTTCTCTGTCCTCAAGGGGGTGAAGCATCACTCAGTGTGGTCAGCGACTTCCAGAGTGCACACAGCACAGAAATGGGGGGACAGTATGCTAGCTCAGCCAGGCACACCCCAGTCTAATCCTGAGGACAAGATGTCCCAATAGAGGGACATTCTACCAACCACCTGACAGGATGCCACAAAACTGTCCAGATATCAAATCAAGGAATCTGGGCAGGGATCCCAGCCCAGGGGAGCCTGAAGAGACATGAGGACCACCTGTCCTTGTCCTGGGGGGGCGGGGCTGGGACAGGAAACCAGCATTAGGGGAAATGAAGGAAATCCAACTAAGCAGGGGACTTTAGTGGACAATAATGTATCAATACCCATTCATTGTTACAAACACTATTGAGGTAAGATGTTAATAACAAGGAACATGAGGTACAGTACAAGGGACTCTGCATTATCTTCAGAGTCTTTCTTTAAACTCAAAACTGTTCTAAAATAAAATGTCTATTAAAAACCCATGTTGCTGAGAACATAGACTTATTTGCCAGAACAGTAAGGCGATATTCCATATATTGAGTATACAGTGATTTAGTTGTTAATAATATGGTAATCTAGTTAAAAATCTGACCCATTCAGAATGAAACAAAGACATATTACATAAAATGCTATATATGTTTTAGATCATTTAAAATCACATATTTACTAAAGATCATCTGCTGTCTTCAAAATAATGAAAATATTTGAATTTCTGTGTGTTGTCCTCTCTGTGAGAAAGCTTTGCATTCAGACCACTCTTACTGAGATCACACCTTCATGCAGAAGTAAGGACTTGCTCTCTGCTACATACATCACCTGGAATCGAGAAAGAGCCAGGGGACAGAGATCCCCCAACACTGTTTCAGCGTCAGCTCTTCCGACTGTCCATTAACTGTTCTGAAATTTAGGTGATCGGCAGAGTATTCTAAGTTGTTTGCCACATAAACAGATTAGGATTCATCTAACCAACTGGGATGACAAAAAGCTACCTTCCTTCTTATAGACACTGTTTTCTGGGCAAATGTAGGAGGAGTTACAATAGTCTTTGCTTTGGGCAGGAAAAGCAGAGTGCAGTCTCTTCAAAGCCAGAGCCGTTAACCATGAGACCGGCAGCAATTTATTGTTTGGGTTTTAATCATATGCTCCTTTATCTACAGCGATCATGCCAGGGGCTTCGAAGCTCGTTCTGCATGTCTGCTGGACTGAACGGGGGCACGTTTGTGTTCTGCTCATTGTTCTCTGGGTTGCGGGACAACCCAATTTTCACGAGACACGCCACCAACCGCGAGATTTTAATTACTCTCATCCCCGTTCTCTGAGACGCGATTCGTCTCTGCGTGCACCCATCTTTCTACATGCAGGGTGATAGTACCCAGTCACACCTGCCCCCGCCAGTGCGGCAGCCCCACGCTGTTCACAGACTCGAGAAAACTGTGGCTGTGGACCACACTTCAGATAAATGGAGGGCACGTTACCACACTTGTCTGTGGGCTCACATGTAAGCAAATGGATCTGACCTGCTATGTTCTGCAGAAGAGCTCAAACCCCAAGGAAGAAAATCAGAATCCGCTTATCAGGGATTATTATTGCCCCGTGCCTGTCTAGATCTGTCGAGACGCTCTATCACTGGACTAGATGATGACTTTGGTTAATTGTCTCATGTTACTGTTTAAATACACATTCCAAGTTCATTCGTTTCTGAACAGAAAATATTGATCCTTTGAAAGAGATGTATTATCCAACATCTTTACTTTTTCCTCTCACAAACTGTGATCTCTATGGAAGCGCTCACTGGTGATGAGATTCCAGAGTGCGCGGCAGCTCGGACTCCTGGGAAGCGCCGCCAGAAGGTGACTGAGCAGTGCTCCCACCCTCAGGCACGAGTCTTGACCAGCCCCGCTGTTTCCCCTGTTTCTTAGATAGGCTGTCTGCTATGGATCTTATCACTGTTTAATTTAGTTTCAGTGAAATATGCATTTGGTCTTCTCCATTGTATGAACCCAACTAGTGGCTACACTTAACACCTTTTGTAGACATTTGATGGCAAGAATTCTTAAGGGAGTCCTCCTGTTTTGAAATAGGCTTGTACAGGAAGGGATCACAGTGACGGGGGAGAGGATCTGACCTGGGGGATGACGTGACCCGTGCACAGTCCCTGAACAGCTGCAGGGAGGGCCCCAGCGGCCGGTCTGCTTGGTTACCTCGCTGCCCTGTGCCTCATGCCCTGCAGATGTCACCTTCTGTTTCCCATAGGAAGGATCTCTGTCCCATTGCCAGCTGACAGAGGGGTTCTGACCCCCTCTCAGCCTGTCCCTGTTGCTCACATCGGGACTTGAGCTGGGCATAGCTGTGATCCTGGAGCTCCAGGAAGGACCCCGAGGGGACACAAAACAGGAGCACCAGAGACGAATGGCCAGCCCACAAGCGAGCAGCCCCTGCTCCCCTTCCATATAAAACACTTACCGTTACAACAAAAGGAAGTCGTCATCATGAAATCCATGAAAGAGAAGTGAGTCTTTTATGCACTGACAGCTATCACCACCAACCCGAGGAAGCAATTGTGCGAAGCGTTATTCCCGTTCTTAACGGAGGGCATTCTGCTTGGCCTGGCTCCCATTCCCCCCACTGCCTTTCAGATCCTGTCCCGAGGCGGGTCCCACCCTGTTGAGCAACCCTTGTGCCCAGTGAAGCCCGCCCACCGCGTGCACCACAGCGCAAGAGATGCTTCCTGACCCAGAGGACACACTGGGTCTTGCAGGGTCCACGTGTTCTCCGGGGCTCTGGAGAGAAGGACACCATCTTCCACAATTTACTCAGTTCCCTCCTCCTTAGATCCAGGGGCTCCATATTTCTAGCATGAAAATGAGAAAATTCTCACCGCAGTTTAGGAAACTGGTATATCCCTGACAAACATACTAAAAATTAAAGAAACGAAAAGTCACAAATAAACTAGAATATCATGGAATTGTTCCATGTGTTTTCTTCCTTCTTTCCTTGCCATGCAGAGAAGCCAGAAATGCAAGGCCGGCTAGACCCTCAGCAAGTAATCCACAAGAGACTTCTGAGAAAATTCAACATCGTTCTTGAAACAAGCAAAAATATCATGTAAGAACTAGAGGATTTTTGAAAATATAATGAAAACAAAAGCCATTTGGCTTCTTCATATCATTGTTATCAATATTTTTATGTATTTTATGTGTTTTCATACCTATATGATTTTTGCTATGGAGAACCTCTCAAACATCATCTTCTAGAACAGGGTGAACTGCAAGCTTTTGGGTCCTCTCTAAGGTTAATATGGGACAGGTCTTGGCAGCATAATTTGCTTAAAAAGAGAATAAAGGCTCTGGTTTAAGGTCCAGGCATGTTGACTGAAGAATTAGCGATGGGGTTGGTGGGATCGAGCAGACGCACACGTGGGTGATGGCGGGTCCCAAGATCAGGCCACGCGCCGGCAGCGTCTCACTGGGAGAGGCCATCAGGAAAACCACACGAGGTGGAGAAATCGGCTGTAGGAGTAACACTACCTCTCTCTTCCTGGGGCTGCGTTCTGCTCGAAGCCCAGCACTAACTGGCTTTACAGGAAAAGCATACTTAAATTAGTGTATTCTGTTCAGCCACATTCTTCAGAAGGTGTTTATCAAAAACTTAGTGATATCTAAGGTATTCTCAAACCCTGCTAGCTATAGACCATTATATTTCAATGTTGTTTTTGTGCGACGAATATGAATAACTAAATAGGAAAATATGCAACAGGATGGTTTTCCACATCACCCATCTTTGCAAACATTTAATTAGTCCATTGGAACAAACTTTTCTCCTATTTCAAATGTAATTATGTGGGTAATCTGGGTAATTTTCTAATATTTTAAATTATTTTTTAGAATTATTTATTAGAATTATTTTCTAACAATTTTAATAAATTTCCTTACTGCTTGAAGTTGTTCTGTTTTACATCCAGCAATAATGTTCGAACTAGAGAACGCATTTTCAATGAATAAACAAGACTGTATCTGTTGTGTCAGCCGAACTCGCGCAGCTGCGCACATCTGTCTCCCTGTGTCCTCACCGACTTTCTTACCTGCTGTGGGCGGCCACCCCTTTTCACAGCAGAGGTCCTGGGATCCCTCCCTGTTCACTGAGGGTGGGGCCCCCAGGCAGCACCCTCCCAGCCCCAGCTCCCCTCCTTGCTGACCACAGTGAGGACAGGCAGGCCAGCAGTGCCGGCAGGAGGGTTGGGGTCACTCCTAGCTACATGCTGTGACTGAACGTCCGGTCTTCCCTAGATCCATACGTTGAAGCCCATCCTCAGGTGATGGCATCAGAGGTGAGACTTTTGGAAGGTGTGGTGTTGTCATAATTTATAAGAAGGAATTTATATTTATTCTTTTGTTCCTGGCACACAGCTCCTAAAACCCTTGGAATTCCCTAAGTAAGCAGAATAATAAAGATAAATGTGCCTTTTGTTGTGTTAACAAGATGACTCTCAGAAGGCATCTCCAAGGAGCTCCCAGTCCCACCCCTGACCCCTGGGGAGAGGGGCTGCAGGCTGAATCCGTTGCTGATGGCCAGTGAGCCAATCAACCACACCTGTGTAAGGAAGCCTCCGGACACACCCGAAAGGACAGGGTTTCAGAAGCTTTGGTGGGTGCGCACATGCGGATTCAGGGAGCGTGGTGCTCCTGGAGAGGCATGCAAGCTGCAGGCCCCTTCCGTGTACCCTGCACGAGGCTTCCACCTGGCTGGCCCTGGCCTTCAAAGTAAACTGGCAATCTAGTAAATGAGTTCTGGACATGCTCCCGCAAATTAAACGATCCCAAGGAGGGGTGTTTGGAAACGAGTGGCTCACCCACAGGAGCACCAGCAGCATGCTGGATTTGCCACTGGGGCCTGAGTTAGGGTCTGACGCTAATGGACGGGTGGGGGTTCTGGCGCTGACCCGTTGGGGGCGGGGTGCTCTGGCGCTGTTTCCAGGCAGAACTGAGTTAGTCCTGTGAGATGCCCAGCTGGTGTGGGAGAATTGCTTCATGTGGGAAAAACCCTTCACGTGGGAATGGGTGTCAGAGTCAGACCCACAGGACACAACTAGGTCAGGCGTGAGGAGGCCCATGATGGGCTCAGACCCCAGAGAGCTCCTCTGCCCCTTCCCGGTGTGAGGACACGGTGGAAAGATGGTGATCTGCAAGACCCCGTGTCTCAGGCTGCTCTGGGACCCCCAGCCTCCAGAGCCCTGAGCAGCGGCGCGCGGTCGGTGGTGGTGCTGCCCCTGCTCGGACGGACTTGCACCAGGATGCTGGACTTAGCAAATCAAAGCTCTATTTTCTTTTTCTACTGAAGAACATCATCTCTACCTGCCAGGAGTTTTATTTGTTTGTTATTTTTTTTATACTCTACCCCCAAATGTAGTTTTATTTTTCAGGGAGATTCAAGTGGCCTCTGGATTTTTCCTGAAAACAAAACTGGCCATCAGGAGCTTGGCACAGACAAACAGTGAGAATTTGTGCTACGTGAAGGCCGTTCTGTCCACAGGAAGGTAGCCAGGGGCCAGTGGCTATTTGGGGTTACCTGCGAGGCACAGATGTTTGTCAGAAGGGCCAGGGTCCCAAGAGCCTTTCCTTCTCGGGTGGAGGAAGATGTGCGCCCTTTGGATGGGCACGTGCCCGGATGAAGGCAACACCCAGGCTGAGAGGCTGAGCTGGTGGCTGTGCCCTGAGCAGGAGCACCTCCGTGGTCGTCAGAGACATGTCCCTACTGGTCCTTCCACACCCTCGATGTGCAGCGTGGACACCTGTTTCTGCCTGCAAAGCACAGTGCCTCATCTGCAGGACTGGCTGCCCTCCCCACCAGGGCCCTCAGGCATCGAGCTGTCAGAGTGGCAAATGGTAGCTGGGGTCCATGTCACACGGAAGAACTTGGTCCCATCCCATGAGGTCACATGAGACCCTGGCACCCTGAGAGCAAGCTCCTTGGAAGGAGGTTGGATGGGAAGGGAGGGCAGGTTGGAAGGTCACACCTGACAGGGTGGAGACAACGACCCCTCCCTGCTGGTTCCCCGGAGGGGTGTGAGCGGGCTGGTTGCAGAGGACACCTGCAGGACAGCCCCATGGACCTGGTCTGAGCGTGCCGCCTCAAGCACCCTGATGGCCCCAGGTCTGCTGCTGGCTCCAAAGGGAAGTCCCTGCTCGTGGGAGGGACAGGCCCCGTCCCCCAGGCAGGGGAGGTGGCTCAGGTGTGTTCTCCCCTCTGGAAGCCTTGGGGGTGCAGGCGACACGCTCTGACAGTAGAACAGGGTTTCCAGCAGGACGGTGGCTCTCTTGTCTGCACCCCATCCCAAGCACCAAATCAAAGCCAACTCAGAAAACTTAGTATTTATTTTTCCATGTAGAAAGTTGTGTTAAAATGCTTGGTTTTCATCTGTGCTTCTCAGAGTTACCGCAGTCCGTGGGGGGAGACGAGGGTGGGTGGCGCTGTGAAGAGGCCCTTGATGATCCAGAAATAAAAGGGAGCGTTCGCATTATTAGTGGAGGTTTTCCCATTATTGCTTTCCATT
Organism: Halichoerus grypus; assembly: GCF_964656455.1. Taxonomy (NCBI): domain Eukaryota; kingdom Metazoa; phylum Chordata; class Mammalia; order Carnivora; family Phocidae; genus Halichoerus; species Halichoerus grypus. The sequence continues at coordinate 194,030,488 of NC_135715.1, forward strand.
TTACCATTTTATTATTTCAAATATGCCTCTCACAGATGGAGGAGCAGCAAAGGAAAAATAATAAAGTATTCAATATTTAATTTGCAAACATAAAGTGCTAATTAAAATCTGAAGCTCACAAAGATTCTATTTAGCTTTTGAAATCCATTCTGCTATTAGGATCTCAGTTCCATGGTTTTCTTTTGTTGGTTGTATATTTAATTTGAACCTTAATCTGAAAGGACTGGGGGTGGGGCCGCAGGAGTCTGATTATAACAATTAACTGTTAAAAATTTCATTTAAATATAAATGATTTCCCAGACTCAGCGGTGCCTTCCTTGGTTGGTTGTGAGTTAGCCTCAGCACGGCTCATTTGCATAAGTGACGAACTTTTCCTTCACAGATAAGTTACTAGTGACGGTGAAACTTCAGACTCCAGAGAGGTTGAGCCTCATCCTGGATGTTTTCCGGGTGTGATCTTATCTGTGATGACAGGATGCATGTGGGGCCCATGCATGTTCTTGGGGGACCCAGTGGGGAGGGGACCTTCCTCCCGTGTGCAGCCTCGCCTCCCTGAGTTATCTCATCTTCTGTTAGGAAAACAACAGGTGAGTTAAAATTCAAAGCAGTGAGATGTCAAGACCACAAACAGGTGGGATAGCGACAAAGCAATGGATATGCACCAGGCCTTCAAAGCCCACAGTGCTGACATTTCATTGCATTCTTGTTTTATTTTGTTTGTTTGTTTGTTTTAAATTCATTAGCCAGCATACAGTACATCGTTAGCTTCGGATGTAGTGCTCAGTGATTCGTCAGTTGCCTGTAACACCCAGTGCTCATCACAACATGTGCCCTCCTTCATGCCCATCACCCACCTACCCGATCCCCCCACCCACCTCCCCTCCAACAACCCTCAGTTTGTTTCCCAGAGTCCAGAGTCTCTCATGGTTTGTCTCCCCCTCTGATTTCTTCCCATTCAGTTTTCCCTCCTTCCCCTATTGTCCTCTGCACTTTACCCTGAATATGTCTTGCCAGGCCTTTCTGGCTTGCCAGGTCTCTGTGGATAGGTCTGACGTTACTCTGATGTTCCTCCCTCTGTGCATAAGGAATCTCTTCCCCCTAACTGCCCTTAAGATGGTTTCCTTGGTTCTAAGATTTGCGAGTTTTACTATTACGTGCCGGGGTGTTGGCCTGTTTTCCTTGATCTTGGGAGGGGTCCTCTCTGCCTCTAGGACATGAATGTTTGTTTCATTCCCCAGATTAGGGAAGTTCTCAGCTACGATTTGCTCAAATACATCTTCTAGCCCTCTCTCTCTCTCCACTCCCTCCAGGATTCCAATTATTCTGACATTGGAACGCCTCATGGTGTCACTTATTTCTCTGATTCTATTTTCATGGATTCTGAGTTGTTTTTCCCTGGCCTCCTCTTTTCCCTTTGTATCTATTGTATTGTCTTCCAGGTCGCTTATTCGTTCTTCTGCCTCAGGTACCCTAGCTGTTAGATTATCTAGATTGGATTGGATCTCATTGATAGCATTTTTAAGTTCTGCCAATTCAGCTTTCATTTCCACCCTTAGAGACTCTATGTTGCCATTAATTGATTTCTCCATTCTAGCCATTGTCTTCACAATTGCTAGCCTGAATTCCATCTCCGACATCTTGGTTTTATCTGCATCCATTTGTAAATCTGCTGCATAAGTCATAATCTCTGAGTCTTTTCTGTTTTGGGGGCTCCTCCTCCTAGTCATTCTGTTGGTGGGTGTTTGAGGGAATGTATAGAGTCCAAATTATTGACCAGAACCCAAGCAAGATGCACCTGTTTTCTTGGGACCTTAGGGTTGCTGGCCTCTTGTTTTCCCAGCCTGTCTTCTGCGGGAGGGGCCTGCCGCGCTGTTACTCAGGCAACCCTGTTTGGGCGGAGTTGCCCTGCGCCCCTGTGGTGGGGGATGGGCTCAGTGGGAATCAGTCTTTGGGGCTTTTGTTCTCTGGCGCCTTTCCCTGGGGGCTTTCCGCGTCTCTTCCGCGAGTCAGAGCAGAAGAGACCGTTTCCAACCCTCTGCCTCAGAGCAGAGAGACCGCAGTCTGTTCTTCAGTGAGCTCTCCAGGCCACACTGTCTCCGTTTCTGTCCCTGCTGCTATAAACTGCAGCGTCCTGGGTTGTGCGCCCCTCCGCAGCGCCCCCAGTCCTGCCTCCAGGTCGGGGCGCGTCTCTGCCCTTTGTGCTTCTAAAACCGCCAGCCGCTCCCAGTTCGCGTGCGCGTGACCCCGCCGGTCTGGTTTTCCACCCCGGGGGTTGCAGTTCACCGGCGGGACCCCGGTGCACCGGGTTTCCGTGTCGGAGGCTGCAGTTCACGTGCGTGTGACCCCGCCGGTCTGGTCCTCCACCCCGGGGGCTGCCCTAAAGTCCTTTCCTGACGCTACTGGTCTGCGAGTCTGTGCCCGTCTGCAGCGCGCGAGGCTGTCCCTCACCGGCTGTGCAGGATCCCCATGGCCAGGCACCCTCCCGCCTCCGTTTATCCTCCGATATCTGCCCGCAGAATCAGGGCTCCCCGCTTCATACCTCAAAACCAACCGCCTGCGATATTCTGTTTGTAGAGATCCAGATCTTCTTACATCTCAGGCTGGTTTCACGGGTGCTCAGCGTGGTCTGGTAGATATCCAGCTCAATTCCGGGGACCAGTTGAAATACTCCTCCGCCATCTTCCCCCCGCCCCCCCGCACTTTAAAAACATATTTCTTTTAGTGCTCATTTAATAAGAATGATTTCTTCAATTTGTCCTCCAGAACACTACCATTCGAGGGATTGTTTGTGGGGACTTGCATCTCTTTCCTGTTTGGGAAGCTTTGCCGGGGGGATTAAGCAGGCATAGAGAGGGTCTGGGCCCCTAAACATGCAGACCCTCGATGGGCTGATGTTTCCCAAGGGCAACTCGTCACCACGCAGACCTGGCTCTAGGGGGAGAGCCACAGCCCTGCCCCCTGGCCCCCATTATGAAGCAAGACCCCTAGTTCCCACGATGAGCGTGAACATGGGTGCAGCTACCCTCCTCCCGTCCATGGTTCCCACGGTACAGAATATTCTATAGTTTTAGATGTTCACTCGCCTGGACAGGGATGTTCTCTTCCCAAATTCTCCTGGGGGTTCAGGTCCTCCTAGGAGAGCAGCCCCACTGAGAGTCTCTGAGGAACACCAGTATAGATTCGTACATTTATCAATGCCCCACTTTACCATTTGTTATTGAAACCTATTTAATTTAAATCCTTTATAATCATAGTGTACTGTTTTCACTGCTTTCCCCACAAAATGCATTCCCGGCAGGGGAACCCCCTGGGGCCCCAGGGGCCTGAGACTCTGAGTTCTTACCACCCCGAGGAGGGGTGCGACGTGGGGAGAGCCTGTCCTCTGGGCAGGATGCTGGTGGGAGGGCAGCAGGCCATACCCGAGGTGACCCCGAGTCCGGGTGACCCTGAGTCCCTCCCCTCAGGGACAAAATGAAGGTGGGGTGTAGTTCCTGTGGAGGGACCTGCCGCATGGGGAAATGGGGGCATAGCCTCCTCCTGACTCGGGGCTGCCAGGGATGGCTATTTATCTAAGCATCACGCCTGCCTTCCTCGATGCTTGAATTATCATCATTGAAGAGGTGACTTTACGTTTTTTTGACCAGTGTGCTGTTTGAAAAGATGCTACTTAAATTCAGCTAATTTGTGTTGGCAGCGATTCCTGTAACTTCTGCCCTGTGTGTTCCCGGTAATGACCAGGAAGGAAACGCGACAATAATGGGATGGAAACATGGCTGGGAGCTCCCGGCATTTCTTTCAAGCACACGTGTCAAGCACGGCCTCTTTTATTGTCTCTTATTTTGTAAATCATGCTTGTTTTTATCTGGTGGCACAAAATCTCAATCTTTCATTATAGGTGTCACGGGGACATGGAGCGGCCATGTCCGCAGGCGAGCTGTCCTCGGCCGTGCCGCCCGACTGGCCCATGGATTTCTCCGAGTCCCACCCTCCTTGAGTGCAAGCGTCTTCTTCTTGGCTGTACACTGGCGTCCACCTGCTGGTGTGCTTATTTGGTGGTTTAAAACTTTCGGGAAAATCCCCTTTCCTGCTGAGACATGGAAGTGAAATGTGGGTCACTGGAGCCCGCCGGTGTGTGTGGTGTGAAAGCCAGTGTCACTCACTGATCTGAAGAACCCTCCCGCCTCTCCCCCGCCTCTGGCTTGTGCATCCCACAGTCTCTGCTGTGGACCAGTCTCCCCACCTGGGCGCCACCCTCACCTGTGGCCCACCTGGATGCTCTCCCGTTCCTGACGCAGAACTCACTCAGGACCCCAGACCTTCAGTCTTCCCTCCACATTGTCCACCAGTGTTCTTGAAACCACTCAGACTTGTATTTGTCAGTCTCAAACATGGTTGAACTAACATCAGTCACAAGACAGCCCCGTCTCTGGGGAGACAGGTATGTCTGCTCGCCGCACCCCTGCAGGTGTTCTTTCTCTCCTGTGTTCCTGATTTTGACACCCCTTCTTGCCTTGTTCTTTGGGGGGCCATTTGTGATATGTCCAGAAACTAATTTTATGGTACCAAGGATGCACTTTCCAAGACATACTGTGATTATCAACCTTCTGTTGATGCACTTTCTTGAGTACTATTAAGGGCATTTCTCTCTTGAAAACTTGTCAATGGTCAGCATAAAGGCAGGTGTGAATATTGATATGGGAGCATTTTAATATATACACACATGTTTTTTCCTTACAAAATAGTGTAGAAATCCTAACCGTGGAGCCTAGTGAATGATAACAAAGTGAACAAACATAGCTGTGCAAACCCACCAGGTCAAGACATGGGCACTTCCAGGCCACACAACCTCACTTGGTGCAGCCCCAAACCACACTTCCCTCCAAAGACGGCCTCCTTCCTAACTTGCAATGCAGCAGCTTAGTTACACTTGCTTCTAATCATTACAAAAACAGTAAATGTATGTTTGTTTGTGTATTGTTTCCACTTGTTTCTGAATTTTTTGGTTGTTCGGTCCTCAGAGTCACATGTGGAGGGCTTCATTTTTATTGCTCCGCTGAGTCCCCTGCAGCAATGTCCAACAACGCTACTCTACGGTGTGTGGAGACGTGCTGTCGGCATTCCGTTACACATCTTTAAGTGCAACGATTCACGACCTACTAGTTTTATCTGACACACTTAATGCCATGTTTAAGAAAGACTTTGTGGTATTTGCTCATTTATTTATAGCTACCTCCCCAGTGTGACTCTGAGTTCCCTGAAGATGAGATCGTAGGATATCGTGTATACTATTATCGTGGTCAAGTGACCAGAGATGAGGCCTGGAGGCCACACGGCACCTACAGAAGGTCACCTCCTCCTGGGGGACATGGACCCTCTGGTTCACTTCCTATCCTTGGGGATTTCTCTGCTCTCTTTCTTTTCATTATTTCTGTCCTCCTTTCTAAAAAGTAATCATCTTGTTGTCCTGATTGTAGAATAAGACTTGACAATAAAAGACAAAGAGGGAAATTGTTCTCAGTGTTTGCTTTATGCTCATTTTCAAAAAAAAAAAAAAAAAAATCCTTGCTGCAGAAAGAATGGTGTGGCTACTTCCAGCAGCATGAGGAGAATTACAAAATACTCACCCCTCTTGTTCTCTCTGATTTGTCTGTAGCAGTAAAATAAAAATACTAATATCTCACTAAAATATTCTCCCTCAGTTACAATAATTTACAATAAATACAACCTTCCAAATGGGTCAGTTACTGTCCCATCATCACACAAAGCAGCTTTTCCTTTCTTGGTTTCCAAGGTTCCTTCTTCTCCCTAGAATGTATAGTTTTTCATTCATTCACCCTAAATTTTACCAAACCCTTACTGTTCCATCAGTCTACTTGTCTGTTTCAATGCCAGATAGTTTTGATAGCCTGAAATCAGAAAATGTGATGCCTCCTGCTTTGTCCTTCTTTCTCAGAATTCCTTTGGCTATTTAAGGTCTTTTGTGGTTCTATATATGTTTTAGGAGTGTTTTTTCTATTTCTATAAAAAGTGACAATGGAATCTTGCTAAGGATTGGATTGAATCTGTAGATAGCTTTAAGTAGTATTGACTTTTTAACAATATTAGTTCTTCCAGTCCATGAATACAGAGTACTTTTCTATTTATTTGTGTCTTTGATTTCTTTTACCAATGTCTTGTAGCTTTCAGAGTACAGATCTTTCAAAACCTTGATTAAATTTATTCTTAAGTATTTTATTGTTTTGATATTATTATAAGTGGCATCTGTTTATTTGATTTTCAGAAAATTCATTGTCAGCATATAAAGTGTAGAAACACTACCATTTTGTATGTTAATTTTATACCCTACAACTTTCCTGAATTCACTGATTAGTTTTTATTTTATTTTTTTTAAAGATTTTATTTATTTATTTGAGAGAGAGAGAAGGAGAGACAGTGAGAGAGTACAAGCGGGGAGGAGAGGGAGAAGCAGTCTCTCTGCTGAGCAAGGAACCCGATGTGGAGCTCGATCCCAGGACCCTGGGATTGTGACCTGAGCTGAAGGCAGATGCTTAACCGACTGAGCCACCCAGATACCCCTAGTTTTTATTCTTTTAGTAGAATTCATTTAATTGTTTTTCTGATTGTATCTTTAGGATTTTTCTCTATATAAAATCACATTATCTGCAAATAGAGATAATTTTACTTCTTCCTTTCCAGTGATTTTTTTCTTGTCTGATTGCTCTGGCAAGTACTTTTAGTACCATGTCGAATAGGAGTGGTGGGAGGGGTACCCTTGACTTGTTCCTGATCTGAGAGGAAAGGCTTTCAGCCCTTCACCAAGAGGATGTGATCTGTGGACTTGCTGTTTATGGCCTTTATTATTTTGAGATATTTCCTTTGATGCCTAATTTGTTAAGAGTTTTTATCACAAATGAATGTTGAATTTTGTCAAATGCTTTTTCTGGGACTACTGAGATAATCACGTTTTTTCTTTCATTCTATTAATGTGATTATCACACAAACTGACTTACATACACTGAACCATCCTTGTATCCAAGGGATAAATCCCAGGGATGAATGATTGTGGTGAGTGACCCTTTCAATGTTCTGCTGAATTTGGTTTGCTAGTATTTTATTGAGAATTTTTACATCTTTATCATCAGGGATATGAGCCTGTAGTTTTCATGTCTAGTAACATCCTTTCCTGGTTTTGGCATCAGGATAATTCTGACCTCAAAAAATAAATTTGGGAATGTTCTCTCCTCTTAATTTTTGGAAGGAGTTTGAAGAAGATTGGTGTTAATGAACCGTCGAATGTTTGGTAAAATTCACCAATGAAACCATCTGGTTCTGGGCTTTTTTTCATTGGGAGATTTTTGATTCAGTCTCTTTACTAGTAATTGGTCAGTTCAAATTTTCTATTTCTTTTTGATTCAGTCTTGGTAAATTGTATGTTTCTAAGAATTTTCCCATTTCTTCTAGGTTGTTCAGTTTGTTGGCACATAGTTGTCCTACCATTAATTCTTACAGCTGCTTTCCCACAGTTTTGAATAGTGCTTTTATGTCATGCATAAATTTCCATTTGGAAAAAATGGAGCCCAGGTATTAATTTTATAGTAATTAAAACAAAATCAATGAAACCCTGAACATTTTCAACATAGGTAATGTGATTTCCCTCATTTTACTTCCTGGCCCCGGTGGAAGTCTGCCTGTCCAGACCCAGAGAGGGGTCCTGACCACCAGTTCATAGCCATGAGCAGTTTTGTCAGTCCTCCCAGTAATTGTTGCTTTTAAAAGCAGATCATTCAGGATTGCCACCCTGAAGCTTCCCACCACCTGTGACATATCCATCTACTGCAATCTCCCCTCTGGGAATACGTTCTTGCTGGGCCTTCCCTTTCTTATGCCCCTGAACTGAAATTCAAGCCAAGGAACTCAATATGAAGAACACGCTGCAAACATCCGAAATATTTGTGTGATCTTTTCATTTTTCCACCAGTCTACGCAAAGACCAAGGGCAGAGTTATTTCCCAGTGTAATGCTTAGGTTATGAAAAATGGTATTATTCACACACTCTTCTAAGAGAAGTTTAAGAAGAAAGGCCAGCAAGTCCATTTCCTACGTGTGAATGTCAGAGACTCCTGCGGTCTCACACAGGCAGCACCAGAGAACATCCGAGGCAGGGGACTGCGAGGAAAATGACTTTTTCCGGTGATGTTTATTGCTTCCGCTGTTGTTTAAAGCCTTTAAGAGCAATTTTTTCCTACTCCCCAAGCACCAACAAACACACGTTACATGGAAAAATGTTCTCTGGCAGGCTTTTAAATAAAACAGCTCAGAAATAGAGTAACTTCGATAGAAGAACTTTTGCGGCTTTCTAGCTGAGTGGGGAGGGTGGCTGTGGATCTGTCCGCAGCGGGACACGGGGCGGCTGGCTGCGTGCTGGTCCTATCACAGAGCTTCTCCTGCCTCAGCCCGACTGCCCAGCAGGGTCGGCTGCTGTTCCTTTCTGATGGCTTAGCTCTAAGGAGAATACTTTTGTCCACTTTGAGAGTTGACGTATTTCCTTTCGTTCTTCCCTATCTTACCACCAACTAGGTCATAAAACTGGATTCTCTACAGTGAAAGAATAATGTGAAGTAATGGCATGAATGACTTCAGTGATTAAAGTTTTGTTTTAGAGAAGAAGTATAAATGGTGTGCTGCTAGTCAAGATAACATGGGGAAAACTGTAAAGACAGATGAGGAGTCTTTATGAAAGCAAAGTGCAAACAACTGAATGCCATGGGACACCCATGGGGTAAGAAAGAAGGGCCAACAGTAATGTGCACATGTACATTACATACAAATCTGTGATATGCGGACATGTGTGCATGTCTGTGCATAATTTACAGTGTTTACGTATCCACACGTGTGTGTTCATATACATGAAGACATATATATGCGCGTGTGAATACACACATTTATTTTTGCAGCAAGAAACATGCAAGGATAAACTGGGCACTAAGTTATACAGTGACCAGTGGGGCATCAGAAGAAAGAGGGTAGAGGCGGCCGTGAAGGTGTGAAGCTTCCTGGAGTGAACCTTTTTTATAGTCTTGGCTTTGGAAGCTTACACATAATTTACATATCCAAATACCAAAATTTAAGCAATCCTAAAATCAAAGGCAAACAACAAATGAACCCAAATGAGCATCAAATTGATAACACAACTGCTCAAAAAAATAATTTACTAAAAATTTTTCTATTGCTTCCTTAGTAGAATGAATTCTAAGCAACAACAACAGCATTAATTCATTGATTATATTTTAGTAATCACACTAGTATAGCAATTTTAAAACTCTTATGTACATTGTAAAATAGAGAAACTCAGTAAATTCACTGAGTTGCTAGGCTCTTACTGTGGGAGGAGAGGGGGTGACGTGGAGGAAGGTTAGAAAGAGCTCTGTGGTTATGGATAAGAATCAGGGGTATCATGACTAAATGTGTACACATGTGAACCTGTGACTAAAATATGTGTGTATGTGTATAAACACATATACACATTCATATGTTTATATTCACTTATCTGTATATACATTTGCATAGACTATTTTTACATATGTATAAATACATATTGCTTTATTCAAACATTTTATTATATATAATTCATGCATACAAATATATGTGTGTGTAGATAGATGGGTGGATGGATGGATAAATGGATGGATGAGTGGATGAGTGGGTGAATGGGTGGAGGATGGATGGATAAGTGGGTGGGTGGATGGGTGGAAGGTGTATAGATAGATGCATAGATGGATGGATGGATGGGTAGATGGATAGACAGATACTTATGTCCAGATGACTTAGAAGCTTACACCATATCAAACACCAACAAGTAGATTACAAAACAGTCCCAGGTTTATTGAAGAAAAGACTGATTCTTAGTCTGAGATGAGAAAGTTCAAAAACTGAATTGTCTTCTTTAGAAAGTAAAGAAGTGCTCCAAAGCAGATGAGGAAATGCCAACAGGACAGAAGAGCTGGTTTTAGGGGCTCTCACTAGCCAAATCGGAAAATCTGTGTGCCAAGAAAGTAATATATGAGGTGGGTATATAAGAAAAACAGTGGAGGAGAATCCGCAGTCCTACAGTGATTCTCAAAAGCGGGGTGGGGGCAAAGGGAAGATCTTTAAAGGAAAGTATCAACAAACCATCAGCTAACTGATTAGAAGGAATGATGGAATTTAAAAAATTCCATTTTGCAACTTCCCAAATAATAACCGAATCAGGGAAGCACTGTGAATAGAGGTTAACACTATTGGGTGAAACACAAGTTATTTATGTCCACAAAGTATCATCTCAGGGATTATGCATTGATTTATTATGACATATCTTGACAGTGGAGGTGTGGCCACTTCACCAGGTGACCAGACTCAGCATAACATTGGGGCCATGGCAGGAAGCTCTGAGGAGGAGGTGGTATTCCTGTGCAGGATGCCTACCCACAGTGACCAACAGAATCTAGGCAAAAAGAGACAACCAGAAAAGGCCAGGGTGTGGGCCCTTCCATGGGATGGCCTTGAATCCTCCAGATTGTGGGCAATTTGAACAACATAGAAAGCTGGGACTGCATGTCTAAGAAACAGTGCAGGGAATGCAGTCCTGGGGCGTTGATCTAATCCTCGGTTAGGCACGGGACATTTGGGTTGGAACTAGAAGAAAGTGAACATAAAGTATAAAATAATACAATTGCCTAACCATGAGCACGTTTTGTCTGAGACAATGACGTGGTGGCACACTTATTCTTAAGAGAAACCCAGTACACCTTCCCCTGGGCATCACTGTGCACTATTCTTGGTGTATGACCTTTAGTGAGACTCTTTCTAGTGGACATGAGATGTTCCAGAGACAGTGGTGCAGGACTGGGAGCATAGGAATCTAAGATCTGAGTCTTTCCCCTGTCTGGCATTCTGAAACCCTCCTCTCTACTAATACATTGTATCTCATAATATCTCTAGTGTATAAATCCCATTCTCTTCAAATCTTGGCTTTATTATTACTTTTCTTTGCCAGCCTTCTCTGGTTTATTAATCTGGGTTCTTGGTTGTATACAGCCAAATTCACATAGCTACTTTTAGCAGAAAAAGCTCTTACTCAAGACCATTAGGTAATTCTTGGAATCCCCAGAAACATCGGATTCAGGCTGAGAACACGACGGGAGCAGTGACATTGAATTATAGGGTCAGACCCCTGCAGTGTTGAGCCCCTGGTTGCAGATGGTACCCAGGGACTCTGCCTGCACTTCTGAAGGGTCAGGGTTCCTGTCTGCATTGTGGCTTTGAGAGCAGATGATTGGGCTCTCCACAGATGTCTCAAGTGTCGCATCTCTGAAACTGAGGAACAGATGCTCAGATCTGAGCCCTCATGGCTGCAAGCCTTGGAGCATGGGGAGTGCTTACCGTATGACAGGCACCGCCTCACGCACACAAGTGCCCTAAGCGCCTGGGAGGCAGGACCACTATACCACCTGCCCACTCGATGGGCCAGGTGCACTTGTGGTTGATCCCCACGGATATGCCACCAGCACTCTCTATTATATTTGTTACCACCCAAGGCACGAGGACACACATGTGTGTGGACTCCCTAGCGCCTAACTAGACTGTGAGTCCTTGGAGGAAAATGAGTATCTCCAGGTTTAGTCTTGTATTTCCTGTGCCTAGCTTAGTACCTGATACCTGTGCTCAATACTATATGTGAAATTAGGAAAATAGCTCACCACTAACAAAAATGTGAATCACAGTATAAATCTTACACTTGACATACAGCAAATGTAGGATAAAATGAAAGACAAAAGTAGACAAAATGAAGGACAAAAGAGACTCATAAAACATGCTAGTTGAGAAAAACATTAGTGAGATGTGTTTCAGTATTGACGATTAAAGTCATTAGAATGTTAAAAGTTCCATCTTAATATTGAAGAGTTAAGTTTCGAGTATCTTATATGCAAACTAGTATACACTGAGACATCTTGATTTCAATACATAGCCATATGTTCAGAGATTTATGATGGATTTCATAGCAATATGATTCTTTTTTACCCAAATTTTGGAGAGCTCATTTAGTTTGTAATAGGCACACGACATCTATGACAAAGGAGGTTTAGGGGATGAAACACCATTGAGCACATTGTGAGGTGATGTAATTCTGCTCTATTTCTTCCACCCAGTGTACAGTTGGTGAGAATTATCACACTAAATTGATCTCAGCAAAAACCAGTTTTATATCATTTGATATAGGATGATGTATCAAATTTTGTAAATCAAGTGATAAATATCATTTATCAGATATATCCAATTTATAAACTATTCTAAATTTTTAAAGACAATGTTTAAATGTGTATCTTCCTTTCATATGTAAAAGTAAATATGAGGAAAACATCCCTGAGTACATATTTTCTATGCCCAGAGCCATTATTTATGGAAACAGACACATAAAACAAAGGGATACATGAGAGTCTGTGAAACCATTTCAGCTGTGACCCATGTGTCCTTAACCTGTGGTGGAGAATGTGTAAGTGATTTCATGGAGGTTGATGGGTAATCCGATGGCCAGGGAGAACCAAAACCCATCGGTGTGCCTTGACTATAAGAGCGGCATTTGCCTCTGTGATGGAGGGACGGATGCATACGTCACCTGAACCTTTCTCTCTAGGCTTTCATTTTGTGTGAATCAATTATTGGTCTCTCGAGTGGCTTCTGTTGTGCACAAGTCAAATCGGTGAAGGACTCAGCAACAACTCAAGGAGTGGGAGAGTTTCAACATCATGTCAATTCTTAGAAATGCATAAAATAAATCAAATGAAATCCAGTGACAGGACATCAAAATATCTTGCTGAAATTTAGCATCAATACTGTCCCACCTCCCCAGAAAAAGTGTGCATTACAGTTAGTGTTTGACAATTAAAAAGTAGTACTATTGACCAAAAAAAGGTTAAGTAAATAAATGTCTATGCCCAGTTACTTTTTTGTCAGTCCTGGAGTGAACACATTCTACCATGAAACTTTCTTGGGACTATCGATTTGTTTCCTGAAACTCCTGGGAGCAGGTTCTCGTAAATGAATGAGAACAAGAATAATAAAATCCTAGTAGGAGGTGTTTCTCTCATTATGATGCAGAACATGCCCTGGTAACCACCCTGTTAGGATCAATATATTTCTGTGTCAAGTAATTTGTACAGGCTTCTAAATTCGCATTTCAGTGTTGCCCAGATCTTCAAGGTCTCCACGCAGGGCTCTGAGCAGCTACACTGGCTCTTACCTGAAAACCAGGTTTTCCATAAGTAGTTTAGAATATATAACCTTTATTCTTTTGCTTTTTTAAAAATAATTTTGTTTCATATTTAAAGTCCTTGTATTAGTCAATGATTCATGTTCAGCATTATTTGAACCATTTGCCATTACAAGAAGGAGAAATACTTATTTGTATTTTAAATAAAACTGGTGTAGAAAAAAAAGAAATGAGTAAGACTTTACAATAAGACTTTTTTCTAGTGCTTGTTAGTAAATGATTAAGACTAGAAAACAAGGTGTAGAGAAGCAAAAAATTGTCTCTATGGCGTTTCTATAAATAGCATTTATAGGCAGTGACATTTTCTAGATGGAAATCGAAATGATTATAGATGTTTGTAAAAATAATTAAAAATAGAAACACAAATTTTTCTGCACCATGAAAATAACATTTAAATAATATCTAATGCACATAAATTATGTGTAGAGGCAATAAATTATCTCATTTGTTGTTTGGCAGTCTGAAAATGAGGCTTATCTATTTTATGTCTACAGAGCTTCTGATTGATTTACACGTTACCTACAGATTTCTAGTTTACTAAACTTTGAACACTGTAAAATGTATATTGCTCAATATAATCAGAATAGGCATTGCCATAAACTTGGCTATTATTTAAAGTAATGATTAAAGCCTCAACATAACAGTTGTTCATTTGCTTACAGACCCAAAACCTGCGTTCAGGAGCTGCCTGGCCCCCGAGGGTGTGGTTTCACTCAAAGGGCTCTAATACATCGGGTGGAGGTGTTCAACTCCATCTCTTCTGAAATATCTTTGGTGTTCTCTCACTCTTCTCCTTCTGTTTGTGAGTGAACAAGTGAAAGAAAGGAATCACCTAGAGAAACACCATGGAGGTAAGTCTGTAGCCCTTTCTGGGCAGTGCCAGGGCAAAGGCAACTGCCCACCTGGGAGGGGGTGGGAGGCTGGCGGAGAGGCTGGGGAGTGAAGGCTGGGGGACTCTGGTGACTGCTCTAGGCACATGACACAGAGCAGGGAAAAGCGTCATGGAGGGCACATGACACAGGGGACTGTGTCTTATTTGGTTTATGTTTTTACATTAAGTATTAAATTTGTGCAGCTTTGCACCATATTTGCATATGTCTAAAGTAGACTTTTGACCTTAACAACGAAGCTCCTCTCGCGTTCCTCAAACATCTGCACTGGTGTCCAGTGGCAGAGAGGCTGGCGTGGTGTCACACTGCTTGCTGGGACATTTGCCAGCCGCTGACATGAGCTCCACCGGCCAATACTAGCAGCCACTGGGGAGCCACAGCCCTGACCTCACCAGGCAGTCCCCAAGAGATGCCAGCATGCTTCTCCACATGGGTTTATGTACATTTCCTCTGCTATTAGCAGGTGATTATTTCACTGCTTTTGTAGTTTTTTTAAATAAACTATTTTTTGAGTAGTTTCAGCAAACTTGAGAGGAAGGTACAGAGATTTCCCAGAGACTGTCTACCTGCACTTGGGCACAAGCCCATTACCTGCATCCCCACCAGAGTGCTGCACGTGTTGTAATTGACAGGCCCACATGTGCACATCACACGTTGCCCAACTACATTACAGTTCTTGGTGTTGTGTGTGCTATGGGTTTGGACAAATGTAGAGTGGTGTTTATCCACCACTGTGGTATCATGCAGAGCATTTCAGTGCCCTAAGAATCCTCTGTGCTCCTCCTCTCTATCCCTGTCCCCAAGCACCCCCAGGCCCTGGCAACCACTGATCTTTTATTGTCTCCATAGTTCTGCCTTTTCCAGACGTTGTAGAGTTAGGATTACACAGTATGTAGCCTTTTCAGATTGGCTTCTTTCACTTAGTAAAATGCATTTAAGTTTCCTCCGTGTCTTTTCATGGCTTGATGGCTCATTTCTTTTTAGCACTGAATAATGTTTCCTTGTCTGGATGGACCACAGTTTATTTATTTATCCATCTCTGAAGCACGTGTTGGCTACTTCCAAGTTTTAGTGATATAAATGAAGCTGTGTTGTAGCTTTTTAACAAAGGAGCATTATTTTAGAATCCTTGCTTTAGAACCAGGATCATGACCTTATTTAAAGCACATAGTAAAGGAAAGGCCCCAAATTATTAAATTATCGTTAGAGTCAATTGTGAACAAAGGATATGTGCATGGTTCTCCCAGGGCGTAAAAATGGAACACATTCATTCCCTCTCACCTAAACCACTCACACTTATCATTCAGCCTAAAAAATCCATCTCACATTTTGTTAGCACTGTTCTCCCAGCTGCATATGTCTGGTCACCATTTTTGTTGTTTTAAGCAAAAGTAAACAGTGAGTTGAAGGTAAGACGTTTAATGTTTGCATAAGCTGGGAGTCAAGCAAACTAAGATTTTCTTTCTTTATGGGCATTAATGCTTTAACACTTAAAAAGCTCTTCAGAAGTATCTGAGCAGAAATTTAAAATTGAACTTAATAAAGCATACAGGGTATCCACTTTGTGCAGAACTGCTTTGCATGGTGAGGTCCACTGCTGAGAGTCATCAGTGGAGGCAGACCCTGATGGAGGATGACCCAAACACTCTCTGCTAGAGCTCCCCCAGAGGACACACTGGGGGTGGTCCTGAAGGCTGACAGCACAGGGATAAGCACCAGCACGTGCCGACCCACTGAAGAGCCAGCAGAGCCCAGTGAGGCGGGGGGCTGGCCTCCCCGGCCACCTCCCTCATCCCACCCTCTGGGCCCAGCCTCTCTTCATCTGTAGGTCCTTTTCACTGAAATGTCTGTTCATACTCTTTGTCTATTTTCTAATTGGATTGCTCATTTTTCTTGTTGAGTTTTGAGAATTCATCATATATTCTAAATATCAGTCATTAATTGAATATTTTCTCCCACCAGGAAGTGTGTCTTTCCATTCCTTCTTCTACTTCTGATGAGGTTCAGTTTGTCACTTTTTCTTCTTGTGTGTCATGCTTTTGGTGTTAAGTCTAAGAATTCATTGAATATTGAATATATGCCCAACCTGAGATCCTAAAGATTTTTTCCTGTTGCTTTTCCTATAGTTTTACATTCAAGTCTGGATTTTAGGGTTATTTTTATATAAGGTGAGCTTCCAGTTGAGGTTCATTTTTTTATCCTTCCTTGCACCTTAGAGCTGCCTCTGCACTTTTGTCAAAGCCGGCGTGGGCATCCTTGTGTGGGCCTGTCTCCAGAGATCCTGGGTCTCACCCCACTGACCCATGTGTCCATCCCCCGACTAGCCCCACATTGTATTGGTCCCAGTAGCTGTGTGGTAGAGTGCGTGGTCCCACTATATCCTTCTTTCTCAAAAGTGTTTCAGTTATTATAGGGCCTGTGTCTTCCCATACAAATTTTAGAGTAAGCTTGTCTATGTCTACAAAAACAAAAACCATAAACAAACAAACAAAACCTTTCTGGTACTTTGACCAGAATTGCACTAAACCCCATATCGATTTGTGTGGAATTGGTGTCTGTGCTCTGTTGGGTCTTGTAATCCGTGATTATGCCGTACCTCATCAGCACTTTGTAATTTTCAGCATCAGGATCCTCTCATGTTTTACCAAGTTCATAACTAAGCATTTAATTTCCTTTGGGATGATTATAACGACATTGTGGTTTCTTAAATTTTGATTTTCTCATGTTCATTGTTACTATTACAAATGGACTTTTTTCACATGGTGATATATTCTATGGCCTTTTTGAACTCATGTATTAGTTATAGAAGCTTTTTTGGTATGCTCTTATGATGTCCTTTTTAAAAAATATTTATTTATTTATTTTTAGAGAGAGAGAATGAGCAGGGTGAGGGGCAGAGGGAGAGAGAATTCTCAAGCAGACTCCCTGCCGAGCACAGAGCCAGATGCAGGGCTCGATCTCATGACCCTGAGATCATGACCTGAGACAAAAATCAAGAGTTGGACATCCAACTGACTGTGCCACCCAGGCAGCCCTCTTCATGATTTTCTATGAAGCAATTGCACCATGTGCAAATAGGACAGTTGTGTTTCTTCCTTTCCAATGTATATGCCTCTTTTTTCCTTGTCTTGTTGCAGTGGCTAGGGGTCTCATTACCATGCTGAATAAGAGAAGTTAGAATAGAAGTGTTTGCTTTGCTCCTGATCTTAGAGAGGATCCATGAATCTTCTTCAAAAATGAGCATTTCATTTCCCATGTTGCTGTCTTTTACTCTCCACTTAGAATTTTAGCCGCTACATGTTTTTCTTATATAGATTACATGAAAAATTTTAAATTATATATGCACATCACTATTCCTTGATCCATCGGTCATTTGAGTTAGCACTTGACTTGCCAGTAGGTTGGATGAGGGATTTATCCCTACCTAGCTTCCACTGTTCCTACTGCTCAGTCTTCTGACATCACACTTGTGGTTACCTGGAGGTTTTGTGCTCAACCTTCTCTTCTGTAAGTGTAACTGAGTCTTCCACATCCTTTCTGAAGACTCATGTTTTAATTGTGAGCAATGCATGGGGTCTGCCACCTTGTAAGTGTGTCAGTGTCACTCTCTGCAGAGGATGTGGTGTGATGGGACTCACAGAGCCCTTGTGAGTCTTTGTGTCCAAACTGAACATCCTGAAGGAGGAAGACATTCCAAATGGACTCTTTCCTACACTCTGTCTTTTGCCAAAATTACAACTCAAATCAGGGAGTTTCAAAGTTGTACCATTCTTTCCTGTAGCTTTGTATTTTATATTCTGACAAGATGCATGCATCTTAAGAAGAGCTTTGAGCCCCAGTCCTCCCCTTTGTTGGCTGACACACCCTCTCCCACAGAACAGTGGAGATGCGGGCAGTCTTGGTGAGTCCCGTTGCTTCTTGCATCCTTTGCCTTTCCTTTAAGATTCCATATGGCCTTGATGGATGACCACATCAAGTGTGATGATTTTGCCCATTCAGAAAGGCCTATTTTAAGAAATATCAATAAGCAATACATTAGTTTCTTGTTGCTGGTATAATGAATTACTACAAACTTAGTGGCTTAAAACAAACACAAATTTATGACTTCAGTTCCTAAAATACAGGGCTAATTGTAACACCTAACACCAAAAAAAATAGTTCTCTTTTCTTTAAAAACTGTTTTTATCAGTTCATTTTTAAAGTGTAGAAAAAAGCTTATTGTGATATAGGTGTTATCATTCATTCTAATTATGATGTTGTATCTTCATTTGCTGAAATATTTACTTAGGCATGCATTGCTTACAAGATATAAAAATTCACATTGAAAAAAAATGTGGTGCAAAGAAAATGTCTTTTGCCATTTTCACCAGGAATAAGTGCTATATTATCTAAGTAACAAAACCTTTCTTCAATCCGATTCCCTGGTTATTTCCTGTGAACACATGTCTTCCATTTTCAATATGTGAAAACATTAAGCAAATGGGGACTATTATGGACTTGGGAAGGGAATGTGCACAAGGTGGTTTCAGGATGCATCAGTTACATTGCCAAATGACAGTGCAAATCAGTAAATTAAAGGAACTTCAAAATCTATTCAAGCTCCAGCTGTTTTCTGTGCCTACTTCAAAGCTTTGTTGAGAACAGAGCAACCAGATGTAAGGAATCCAGAAGACCATAAAGCAGCTGGGGATTCATTTTGGCTCATTCTGGGTCCAAGCACATCATGAAAACAGGCCTGTGCTGCACTCCCCCCGTAAAGATACCTGCAGTGTTTGGGAAGCAGCCGTGGGCGGGTAGGGCAGGATGGGAAGCCCTCTTACAACAGGATCATGATGACTTCTCAGATTTTCTTCTTCTGTTTTTCTTCGTTCCCCCAATAGAACAGCTACTACTGTATTTTACGTGTATCTCTTATAAGCACCATACAACTGAGGTTTTGTTTGTTTTATGTAATCTGATAATCTTTACCTTTATCAAGCATATTTATACCACTTACATTTAATGTAATTACTGATATTTTGAGGTCTATGCTATTGTCTTACTCTCCACCTTCTCTTTGTTCTGCCTATTCAATGTTCTCCTTTCAAGTTATTTGAATGAATGGGTAGGTGTTATTTCATTTTCCCTTGATTAGAATACTATTTTATAATTTATATTTGTTATTATTTTAGTGTTTACCCTAGATATTAAGATAGATCCTGATCTATATACCACCCCCTTGTGCTTTTTAAGTATGCTTTTCTCAACCACCTCCTTTGATTGGATATGTTGTTCCTGTTCTCTCTCTCAGTTAAGTGTCCAGAGTTCACTTGTTAGAATCATGATCTACCCAGGATCTCACTGACATTTTCTCTTACCCTCTGTTCTATATAGCTGCTGCAGCTCCAGACATTGCGTCTGCATCTGTGGCACCAGGAACCAGTGGGTAAGGGGAGTGCAAGTAGATATACGGTAGTGTCACAGGGACAAGACGAAACTGCATGGCTGATCCTAGTGGTAGGGGAGGCTTGTCAAGCTTTTTTATTTTCCAGCCTTTACAACAGGCCTCAGAGGCAGAAGTAGAATTTTATGCAATAGACTCTATTTCTGCAATATGCTCCCTACTTTTCTCACTAAGAAATCATTGC
Organism: Halichoerus grypus; assembly: GCF_964656455.1. Taxonomy (NCBI): domain Eukaryota; kingdom Metazoa; phylum Chordata; class Mammalia; order Carnivora; family Phocidae; genus Halichoerus; species Halichoerus grypus. The sequence continues at coordinate 194,050,311 of NC_135715.1, forward strand.
TCCCCCATTCTTTGCCCAAGATACTAATGGCAACAATAATAAATAAATACTATCAACATATTCAACTAGGCACATTATTAGTATGTGTCTCATCTTATCTCATTTCTCCTTCCCAGAAATCCTGTGGAGTAAATCTTACTGTTATTTCTGTTTACAGATGCAAGAAAGGAAGCACTGAGAGTAAGTAACCTTCACAAGGTCACACTGCCGATAAGCATTGGGGTGGTAACACAAACAGGTGCACGGCTCAGCCCACTTTGACTGGGAAGCAAGTGGTCTAAGTACTTAACCTCCGTCCCCTCACTCACACTCAGAAGAGTCCTATTAGGGATGCAATTCGACTGCCTCCAGTTTTAGGTCTTTAGGATCAGAATCTGTGTTGTAACCACTCAACTCTGCAGCTGCAACTGGAAAACAGCTGTAGACACAAAGGGAATGGTGGTGTCATTTTGTTCCAACCCACTTCATTTACAGGCAAGAGCATGTGGATGTCATATAAGTTTCACACTTCAAGATTCATCTTTTTATTTTTAACCAGACATTTAAAAGCATAAACACAACCCTTAGCTTGTGGACTGTACCAAAACATGGTACAGGTGGATTTGGCCGATGGGCCAGAGTTTGCTAACTCCTGACCTAGACCAATCACTTAAAAGTATAAAAAAAAAAAATCTTAGCTAGTGAACCAATCAAGATAAAATGAAATCATTACAAAAATCCAAAAGAAGTTGAGGGAATAGGAAAAAAGGAACAAAACCCAGAAGAAACATATTGAAACAAATATTAAGAAAGAGGTATTAACCAACCATATCAGTAAGTAATGTATTAGTTTCTTGTTGTTCCTATAACAAATTATTACAGACTTAGTGGCTTAAAACAATACAAATTTATGACCTCACAGTTCTGGAGGTAAGGCAGGGCTGTTTCCTTCTGGAGTCTCTCAGGGGGATCCCTTTCCTTGCCTTTCCCACCTGCTAGAAGCCACCTCCACTCCTTGTTGGTGGCCCTTATCATTCTTAAAGCCAGTAATGGTGGAACGTGCAATTCCAAGCTTGCTTCTATTGTCACACCATCTTCTCTGATGCTTTTAAGGACTCTGTGGTTACATGGGTAATCCAGGATAATGACCTCATGTCAAGACCTTTAACTTGATCACATCTGCATGGAAGGTCTATATTCACTGGTTCCAATAATTAGCCCCATCTTTGGAGGGGCATTTTCTGCTGAACACCATTACTTAATTGTAATGATTTGAAAACCCTGATTAAAAGATAGAGGTCATCAGATTTTATTAAAAAAAAAAAGAAGTATGTTGCCACTATGTGTTGCCTACAAGACACACACACACACACACACACACACACACACACATACACACACACAAATAGGAAGAGCAAAAGGATAGAAATGATGTATAATGATATCACTAATAAAAGCAAATTGAGTTGGCTACATTAATGTCAGGTAAAGTAGATTTCAGTACCAGGAATATTATTAGCAAAAAGGGGTTAATTAATAAATAATAATAATAAGGTAAATTCATCAAGAGAACACAATGGTCCTAAATTTGTATATGACTAACAGAGGAACTTTAAATACATGAAGCAAAGATTGAACTGAAAATTTAGTAACTAGACTTATTGCAGTGATGATTTCATAATGTATATGAATATTGAATCACCATATTGTACACCTGAAACTAATATAATATTGTATGCCAAGTATACTTCAAAAACACCTTATAGAACTGAAAGAAGAAATTCACAAATCCACAATTATAGCTGGAGATGTCAGCATTTTCTATCAGTTCTTGGAAGATGAAGCAGAAAGAAAATCGGTAATGACATAGAAGACCTGAGCAACACTTGGTCAACTAAGCTGATATGTACATATTACTTTAACCAAAGACACAGGATATACTTTTTTTCCAGTGCATGTAATATTTACTTAGTTAAACCTTGTCCTGGGTCATAAACCATGTCTTTATAAACTTATACAAGTTTGAAGTCACACAAAGTAATGTAAATTAACCAGAATATAACCAATATAACCAATATCTGGTAGTCCTGTGTGTATTTGGAAAATTAGTAATATACTTCTAAATATGAATGGATCAACCAAGAAACCACAAGAAAATTGGAAAATATTTTGAACTTAATCCAAATTAAAGTGCAGCATTTCAAAATTTGTTGGATGCTATGAGTGCTTATAGGGAAATTTGTATCATTAAATGCTTATAAAAGTAAAGAAGAGAAGCATAAATCCATTGATCTAAGCTTCTACTTTAAGAAACAGAAGTAGCAGGAATAGAAAAAGAAGAAGAAAGAAGGAAGAAGAAGAGGAAGGAGAATAAATAATTGAACCCAAAGTAGAAGAAAGGCAATAATAAAAGCAGAACCCCATGAATTAGAAAGCAAAGAAACAACAAATAAAAAACAATCTGGAAGATTAATGAAACAAAAACCAGTTAATTGAAAAGATCAATTAAAAAAATACTCTTAGAAAGACTAATTCAGAAAAATAGAGAAAAGACACAAATCAGCCATGTCAGGAAAATGCAGGAAACATTACTACATTTCCTACAGACATTAAAATATAACAGAGAATATTATTAACAGCTTTAACTCAAGAAATTGAACAACTTAATGTAAAAAATACTTGAAAAACTCAAGTGAACAATGGTCACTCAAGAAAAAATAGTCATGAATAAAAAAATTGAATTTGTAGTGAAAAACTTCCCCAAAAGAAAACACAAGGTCCAGATAACATGGCTGTTGACTTTCACCAAATAAAGGAAGTGATAGCACCAATCCTATACAAATTATTCCAGAAGATTAAAGACAGGGACATACCAAATACATTTTATGAGGCTACACTATTACCCTCATACCAACCCCAGACAATTACCAATATCACTCTGATGATCATATGTGCAGAAATACTTAAGTATTAACAAATTGAATCCTTAAATAAATATATATATGCATCCTTATACAAAAGAATAAATGTTTAACATTTGAAATGAATTACTGTGATCCCTCATTGATAGACTAGTGTATCACTATATATACTAGTATAGCCCACACTTGTCAGTAGTATATAATCTTAATAGTACATTACACATAGTATTGAGTATGTAGTATGTTGTATGTGGATACATAAACTAAAACATTCAATTATTTCAAGAGATGCAGAAAAAAATATTTGACACAATTTAATATCCATTCAGGACAGAAACTCAACTTCCTAAACCCAGTGAAGGCCATCTAAATAAAACTTACAATTAACATCATGTTTAATGGGGAAAAATTGAATGCACTCACCGTAAGTTCTGGAGCAATGCAAAGATATCCTCTCCACTCTTCCATTTAACAATCTCCTGGAGTTTCTAGCTAGGCAGTAATATAGGTCTAGAAAGAAGAAGTAAAACTCTCTTTTTTTAATCAAGATTTTATTTATTTATAGAGAGAAAGAGAGAATCTGAAGCAGACCCCGTGCTGAGCGCAGAGCCTGATGCAGGACTTGATCCCATGATCACAAGATCATGACCTGAGCCCAAACCAAGGGCTGGCCGTTCAGTGGACTGAGCCACCCAAGCACCCCAAAACTATCTTTATTTAAAGATAAAGTAACTGTCAATGTAGAAAATCCTAAGGAGGATGCCAAACTGCTGTTAAACTAATGCTCAGTTTAGCAAGATCACAGGATTCTGGTCAATAAAAAGTTGTACTTGCAATAAGCAGTGTGCTATTAAAATTAAAAACAATTTTTGTAATGGCATCAAAAATAGGACATTCTTGAGGAAAATCTGAATGTACTCAAGACATGAACTTTGAAAACCAAACAACATTGCTGAGAAAAATTAAAGAATATCTAAAAAAAGAGAAGTACCCCTCATTCCTGAATAGGAAAACATGATACTGATATCAATTCTTTCCAAATTAATTATAGATATAATTCAATCCCAATCAAAATCTCATCAGGCTTTTTTTAAATTGGTATGGTGATTCTAAAATGTATATGCGAGTGAAAAAGATTGGTCAATATTTATAAAAATGTGTAATGAACTACTGGTGTCCAGACTATCTCATGAGCTCACACATCCAAATAAATACAGAAAGTACTCGACATTAGCAAAAGATTTGCACAGAGACTTTATTACAGAAGGTTCATGGATGGCAAATAAGCATAAAAGAAAAATGCTTAGCAACACGTCACCAAAGAAGTGGGCTCTAAAACACGGTGCAGGGCCGACAACCCCCACCCCCCAGAAAGGCTAATGTGAAAAGGATCCTCACCAGCTGATTCTGGTGGGGGGGAGGCGCAGTTTATTGTACGTGATGTTTCCGACCCAGGAATCTCAGCCTTTGGTCTCTACCCCAGGAAAACAAAAACTCACAGCCACACAAAGACGTACACAAAAGGTTATGGGATTTTTATTCATAAGCACTCAAAAGTGGGGAAAAAAAACCCACCAGACATCTATCAACTGGTGAATAGTTGGACAAATTATGGCTTATTCATAAAATAGAATAATACTCAGCAGTAAAAGCAGCCCAGAGCTGATCCACACGATACGCTGATGAACCTCAAAACTTTATTCCATGTGATATAAACCAGGCGCAGCAGACAGCACACAGAACGACTGCTTATGTGAAATTCTAAAACAGACAAATACCACATCAGTGGTTGCCAGGGGCTGGAGGTGGAGACCATGGGTTAACAGGAAAGAGCCGGGGGGCTTTGCAGGCCATGGGAGAGGTCACAATGGACTTTGACGTGGGTGTATAATTCACCAAAATTGACAACCCAGATGCCCTTCAATAAGGGGATGGGTAAACACAGTGTGGAAGAGTAATTTTATCAAGCATTTTATCAAGTCGGGGTGGGCACTGACCCATGCTGACGGACCTGTGAATGTGGGGGCCTGTGCAGGGCATGCAGACTTTCTGGGGCAATGTGCCCCATGTCTCAAGTGTGGGTCTTGCAAGCATGGACATTTGTCGAAGGTCATCTAGCTGAACACAGGCATCTCACTGCCCAGAACTAGACTAAGTGGGTAGGACAGGGGAGGCTGGGAGAAGCAGTGACAAGGCAGGGCCTGGAAGCATGTGCAGGCTGTGGGCTTCAGGAGAGGGTTGCAGGTGGCAGGCAGGCAGCGGACCGGAGCCGACATGGGGGCCAGGTTGAGCCGGAGCCCTCCGGCTCCACACAGCACCCGCTGGGCACTCGAGGCCGTGCCACGGGCCTGGGCAAGGTGTGGTTATATCCAGACGTTTTGGTTGGGAGAGGAGCTGGGGACACCCGGACACCTGGTGGGAGGTCTGGTTAGACCTCAGGCGGGCACACATGGTAAGTGATGCCGGGGGGGGGGTCTGGTTAGACGCCAGGTGGGCACACTTGGTAAGTGATGTGGGAGGGTTTCACACAAAGGTGGAGAAAGACCCCCAGAGAGGGAGGAGCCCATGTTGTCATGGATACCTCAGGGAGCCAGATTCCAGGGAGGCAGAAGCCCAGCTAGGGCCAAGGTCAGGGTCAAGGTCAGGATCCCGGGACACCTGCATTTTGGACCGTGTGCACCTGGGGGCCACGGTGTTGGTGGGAGGGCCTCAGCCTCCTCAGACGGTGGGAAGTACTTCACTAGGCAATGCAGGCACTGTGAGCCCGCCACCCAGAGAGTGGGTGGGCATGGGGGACCTGGGGCCGTCCCCGCACCAGTGCCTGAACAGACCCCGACAAGCAGCATCCGAAATGGGCTAACAAGCGTGCATGGGCCTGTGTGGAGGATGCACTGGTGGTGGGTTCCCACCAGCAGCAATTAAACGGGGACAGACAAATGGGAAGGCGGCCCCTGCACACCACTCTGAGCCCCGGGTGCAGGAAGCAACCTGTGCTCTCATCCTGTGCCGAGTTCCACTGATTAGTGAGAAGCGAAGGGGGAGGATAGGCAGGCAGGAGGCAGAGTGCAGGCCTTGTTTTATGTCTCCTGTGAGGGTGTATTTGAGGGGGTCTTGATGAAGGGCAGTGAGCTCTGCTGGCCCACAGGATCTCTTTGATCAGCTGCAGGCGTCCTTTGTGTTTTGAAGAGCAGCCCAGCCTGCTGGTAAACTGTTCTACGTTTGAAGTTTAGGACAAAGACATTAAAACTTGTAGACATCAAGCCCTGGGTGAGGGCAGGGGACAGACCCCCCAGGGGACAGTGGACCAGATGGGGACAGAGAACAAACGAGGCAGTGTCCAGCACCCAGACAGCACGGGCAGGTGCTCGGGTCACTCTTCTCTTTGAAGCCCTGTGTCTTGGAACCTATGTTTAGTTTTAATTGGGAGCAATTTTACCACTTGCTCACAGTAATTATTCTGGAAGGCAGAGCTCAGCGGGTTTTCTTCTTCATGCTGGTTTTCTGTATTTTTTTTAGCTTTCCTCAACTGCAATGTTATTTCTGCCATTCTAAGAAAAAACAGACCATAGAACCCTATATCTTGTAAATTTTCAAACTGTATGTCCCATGCACCATCTTCCAGTGACAGGAAGTAATTTGGGACTAAAAGATTATGCTCTATCAAATGATGTCTTCTGGGCCTCACGACCCGAGCACATGGAAGGAGCTAGAGTGGGATCATCAGCTGGTGTAAACACATCACAGCCCCCTTGGCAGTTTCTGGGGGCCACCGGGTCTGGGGAAAGGACTCTCTCATTGCAGGCTGAGAACCAGATGCCCAGACCTTACTGAGCAAAGTTTCTTGACTCATGCGTGATTCTCAAGAAATACTATTATTATTCCCTTGTCCTAAGAAACAGGGAAATGGGCTCCTGAGAAAATCAAACACGCAGCATGGGGCAGGCTTGCAGGGTTTTGCTCTAGTGAGAAAGAAGTGGGAGGTTGAGCAGAGGCCCAGGAGTCTCAGACCCGCAGAGAGGGAGGTGTGCTGCATCAGTCCTCCCCCTGACCTGAAAGCTGAGGGCACCCCCTGGGCTGGCGGCTGCAGGCCACCCCGACTTCCAGCGCTGACTTTCGGGGTGGGAAGGAGGCACCTCCTGGACACTGAAAACTTCCATCAAACTGATGCTGTGGTTGTACTCTCTTGATGGTGGATCCCCACCACCACCGAAGAGGTGATGAGAGCTGGGAAGAATGGGGGTCCTGCTGCCACATCCTGTTTGCTCCAGGCTGGGTAGCCCTCCCCATTAGACCACTTCTATTCTCCTGGGAATCCTTTGCTCCTGATGGTCAGTTGCAAAGTTCAGGGGCACAGGAGGCCAGGGCCTCCGTTGGTCCCAGCTAGTGACTGGTCACATGACTCAGGGTCACATGATTCAGGCCCAACTGTGTGCCTTTCTCCCCCTGGGTGTCCAGTGATGTCATGTTAGAAGCTTGACATCAGACACGTGGAAGTGTTCACACCACAGTAATGGCCAACACGTGCAAATCAGGACTTTCTTCCCCGAAGACCTGAAGACTTGGGACTGCTGACATGGCTCTCAAGGATCCGGACGTCTCCACCAGTGGTGGTGGGTCCAGACTCTACCCATGCCAGGAGGGGTGTGTGTTTAAAGTTTGGATGTTTTTGTGAGAATAAGACTTGATTAGGAAACAATTTTCAATATGAAAAACTACTCATGCTCAGCAAGTTAATTAAAGGCATGACTAAGGTACTCATGAGGCGGGAAATTATCTGCTGTTAGAAAGGAGATAGATAAATTTTCAGAACATGTGCTTTCCTTGGATGATGTGAACAAGGTTAAATACTTAACAAGACCAATTTTGTATTCTTGTGATACCTCAAAGTGATAATATCATAAACAGAAAGAAAAGGCTTTAAAAAAATAAACACAAAGAGAGCATTTTTACCACCAGGAAAAAGAAGAAAGCCAAGCCAGCGGTGGTGGGTCTGTGTGTACCGCACTCAAGGACATGGTCTAGTCGCAGCCTTGACTCCATCCCCAGCGGCGCAACGAGGCTGCCCAAGCATGGCCCTCATGAGCGCCTCCCGGGACTGCAGGGCCTCTACTTGTGGGGTGAAGGAGCACAGGGACGGCTAATACTCAAAACCCTGAAGGAAGTCATCCCTTCTCCAGGAGGGAAGCCGTGTGCCCAGACCCCTGCCTTGCTCTCATGGAAGGGTGACTTTGGGGTGTTTACAGATAAGGCGGTGCTTTAAAATTCTGCATCACAAAGTTTTATGTAACTGTGAATTGCTGTTACTTTTCTGTGGCTCATCTTTTTTCCAGTCTTTGCAGAACTTTTTGCTGCTCATTACGTAAGAATGAGTTCAGTATTTATTACTAGACCAGAAGATCCTAAGATTAAAAATATGTAAAGGAATCTTGTCCCACATAGTTTGCTCATAGAAAGAGAAGCTAAAAAGTGGGGAAAACAATTCCATCAGATTTCCAGGAGTGCTGAGCTGGGCACATAAAGAAGCTATTTTAATTATTGTAAGACTAGTCGGTCATGGATTCCCGTTCCATGTTGCAGTCATCACAGTTTATTTTGCCATCAGCAGTGATGCAAACACATTCTTTTATCTCAACTCCTCCTCTTCCTCTGAGTACCTTTCTGTTTCGGGATCTCCTGACGAGGCAGCTGGCCTCTGCCCAGCTCCTACCAGCACTTACTGTAAAACTGAACTTTTTGCTGCCTCTCTGTAAGTGCGTCCCTTTTTCATGTAATTAAAGTACTCCAGTGTCTATGCTGGAGACGGGGGTTGGGGGGTTAAAGGTGATGTGTGGGCACTTCGGGGTGCCATGCCAGCACACATCAGTTTGCAAATGCCACTGGGACTCTTGAATTCAAAACCCTGATTGCTTGGGGCACCTGGGTGGCTCAGTCATTAAGCGTCTGCCTTCGGCTCAGGTCGTGATCCCAGGACCCTGGGATCGAGCCCCACATCGGGCTTCCTGCTCCGCGGGGAGCCTGCTTCTCCCTCTCCTACTCCCCCTGCTTGTGTTCCCTCTCTCGCTATGTCTCTCTCTGTCAAATAAATAAATAAAATCTTAAAAAACAAAACAAAACAAAAAAAACCCTGATTGCTTAACTATGTCTTCCCCGGCCTGACCCCAAGTATCTGCAGAGCAAATGCCAGCGTCTGTTCCCTTTCTGAGATCCTGCAGCCCCAACCACATGCACGGTGTGCGGTCAGCTCCTGCCCTCCAGCGTTGGTGGGGAGGCCTGGATGGACCATCATGAGAGTTACAGTTCATCATGAAGACAATGAAGACGTCTGCCCTGCCTATCAACATCTCTTCATCACAGCTGGGATTCGCCACCCTTCTGGCATCCTGAGTGATGTGCTGGTCCGCGGCCAGAGGGAAGGGACTCCATCAGTCCCTCCCAAGTGGGATCGGCTCCAAATGTGCCCCCGTCAAGCAGGGAATTTACCTACCCAGCGAAGTGAGAACCCTATCTCACAGAACTATTTGGAATTTTAAATTTGTCTGACTCTTTTATTCAGGATAATTTACAAAGGGTAAAATGATTTTGTACAAAGTTGGTGAGCTATTGAAACACCAATATCCAGTTTTCTTCATTTGCTCGGTCCTCTGGAACAACAAGAAAAAGCTAGTAAACAGTTTCCCATGGGCTTCTCTGCTGAGGTTTTGGTGAATTGGTAAGTATAACACCTGACCAAATGCTACCAGGACAGATCATCATCCTGTCTTCTGTCTGGAAATACATAGGTCCTCGGGGTCTGGGGTGCACACTGCTGACCTGGGCGGGCCTTCCTCAAAGCTTCTCCAGTGCCGTGGAGCATGCATGTATTTTCAGAACACGTATGTTGACACAAGGATGTATTGTCATGTTCTTGTTGGCTGGACAGATGACACCCTGTCTGTGCAGGACCTCATCTCTGAACTGACCACCACTCCGTCAGGACAGGCTGCACGGCCAGGATGGGACCTCCAGGGCCCAGCACCCACTGCCTGCTTCCTTGGGCTGGGAGGGGGTCCCTTGGTCAAAGGGCTGCTACCCAGGAGACAGTGATGCTGCAGGGGACTCTTATGCAGTCTTTGGTACGCTGGCTTCACAAACATTTCTGGAGAGGAGATACGCGAGGTGATGACCTCACGTGGCCCCAGCAACGCCTGCACACGTCACGGTGGTTACTGGAGCCCCCACTGAGTGGCTTCTCTGCTTCCACAAGCTGTGAGCTCCTCATCACGTCAGCTCTGTTGTGCTCTCCCTGTTATGTTGTCTCTCCAACCGCACGAAGGGACCATGAAAATCTGCCAGTTCATGGGTGCTCAGATTGCTGTAGGAGCCACGGATGTGGACCCACGTGAGGGCAGTGTTCTTGTGGGACGGACACTCCCTGGAAGTCCTGCTTCTCTTTCTCCCCTTGACTCGTGTTCACAGATGTTTCAGGAGGGACATGCACAAGGACAAGCATTGCAAAGGTTTCCATGTCACTGGCCTTGTGTCTGGACCCATGACATCCTCGTTTGTTTTGCGACCGTCCCTGAACGTGTGTAGATCCCGTATTTGCTGACTGTGCAGCCCAGCTGCAGCAGAACTCCCCAAGTCTGTGGTCTCTGGTCAAGCCTGCCAGGAGCTCACCGGAAAGTGCACAGGGTCAGGACGCCTTAAGAGAAGGTGCGCTTTGGGACCTGATCTTGACTTGGGGTCTGCAAGGCGGTTCCAGGAATCAGCTCCCCTCAGGAAGCTGCCAGGATGTGGCGACGCTGGTGGCTGTCTTCATGGTTGGGAAAGAGCATCTTCCAGGACGGGTTGGCTGTCTCTGCGGTGTGGACAGTGACTCATTCCCGACCATGCTCAGATGCACTGGTGGCCGGCGTGGTCTCGTACTAATCCACACTGATCACAGAGGGACCTCGGCGTTGTCTGTGACGTTCTTCACATTCAGACTGTCGTGCGGCTGAGTCCCACCTCCTGCCTCTCAGGAGCTGCTCTTCTTTATTTAAATATGCTGTTTCATGTAGGAAATCAGCTGCACCGTAAACCAGTCATTAATTCCAGAAAAGGAATTCTCCCCTTCTAACTCCTGGACTGAACGGAAGCCTCATTTTGTGAAAAGTGAGTGTATGAGTCTGTTGCATGTGTACTCACAAGTGCTAGAGGTAGGATCACAATGTCCATGGAGCAGAAAGATACTTGGAGTTGGTGGTGCCCTGGGAGCTGGGGTCCAGGCGCACTGCAGCTGCGTCCTCTGTGTCTCGGGAGGGTGCCTCAGACACTGCAGGGCCAGGTCAAGGATGTGCACAGCCGGCCCCGACTCCTTCTCACCCCGACCTGCTGGCCACCCGGACCCCCTAGCCTCCCTGCCTTCCTTCTCTTATAGACTCAGCTGCAGACTTAAATGGTGTAAAATTGTAAGTCGGGGGGGCTGGGACGGCAGGTGTCTCACCTCCTGGTTGCCGGCGTGGTCCCCTCCCCGTGTGTGGGCATCTCAACTCCGACGTCTTGTGCCACATCAGCCTGAGCGACCTGTACTATTCCTCACATGTCCATGTGTCTGATTAGCAGGAGATCTACGCTTTGTGCTCTGCGTTTTGTTTCAAGCACAGAGCGTCTGTAAGCTCAGAGAAAATGAGGGAGACAGACAATTCGATGTGACCCTACAGTCGTCGAAGGAACCGCTGCAGACACCCAGCCACGTCCCCCACATACTTCTGCCTCTACGAGCCAGTGGTTGCAGCTGCTACAGGGCAGGGCAGTTCAGCCACTTCTGCTTAGCTCTTAATCACAGCTTACTTGATTAAACACAATAAAATGTGATGAAGGGTTGTAAAAAAAATCTCAGTGAAATCGTTAGTTACCTGAGGGCATCATTTGGATTTTATATTTTCTTTTCCCTTCCAAGAAAGAAATCAAAAAACAAAAAACAAAAACATACAGCAAATTGTTTTCCGAAAGACATTCTAAAGTAAACAAAAACATCAAGCTGCACAAGCAGGAAAACATCTGGAAACAATAAAGCTCGAGGATAAGAATACTCAGACGCAGGGACATGGCAGAGAGTAAGGGTGAAGGCGCGGGGGTCCAGTCAGAGGTAAGAGGAGGACGTCTGCAAAAACAAGTGAATTGGGCAAAATCCAGCAGAACTCACATGGCTGCATCCCAGCTGAAGTGTGGAAGGGAGCAGGTATAGGCAGGTAGGGGGCGGAGGGCGTGGGGCTCGCCTTCTGTCCACCGGCAGCGGAAGGCGGCTAGCTCTGCACCCCATGCAGAACTCGTCTCCGAGCATGCAGGAAGGTGCAAGTGGAATCCATCCTAAGTGCCTAAGTGCCTCCACCCCAGAATGCCTCAGCATGTGTTCAGGGTTAGAAATTCCCTCCAGGTTCAAGTGGTGTATGGTCTATTGACCCGCATCTGAGGGACTGAGCCAGCACAGAGCCCTCTGCTCAGGGACCTGGGGCCTCTGCCGTGTGGCTGGGCACCACTGGACGTACCAGCCACACAAGCCTTCAAGCAACAGTCCGGGAGGCCAGAAGTCCAAGCACCACGTACTGGCAGGCTCGTTCCTTCTGGAGGCTCTGGGGAACACCCACGCCCTGTCTTGCTCCTGCTGGTGGGGTGGTTGGAAACCCTCGGCGTTCTTGGCCTGTGGCTGTGTCTCTCCCATGTCTGCTTCTGTCCTTGCGTGGCCGTCTTATGTCCCTGTGTTTGAATTTCCCTCTTCTTGCAAGGACACCAGTCACTGGGCTAGCCCTACCCTATCAGCATGACTTCATCCTAATTCATCTGCAAGGGACTTTTTCCAAAAAGAACTCACATTCGCAGATACTGGAGGTTAGGATCTGATCATGTCTTTTGGGGGAACACAGCATTGGGCATTTGAACAATCTCTGAGCCACAGAATGTCTGCAAGGATTAAATGAAGAAACAGGTCTCAATACAGTGCCTGGAACAATGTTAGCCTCTTTTATTCTTTAATTTTAACCTTTTGATGCTTGAATAGAAAACTCCCTTTTTTATTAAATGATCTTAATATTGTAATTATAAATAAATATGATTTATGTATTCATTGAATATTATTGAATAAAGTAATAGTAATTCAGTAATGCTAATGAGTCACATGTTATTGCAGTAATAGGTGCTTTCTGATTGAGCGATAGCTTGGAGGCTACTGGAGAGGGGGTCCTAACTGCTGCAGCGAGCTCCCATGAGGGGACCAGGCACTGTGCCTGTGGTGGCAGGAATTAACACAGGGCACTGGTTAAACAGGAGACAGGAGGCTAAGCAGTGGAGGAGGCAGCTCTGGGCTGTGGACCACAGGCCCAGACTCTCGGAGATGGGCAGCAGGTAAGTGCACCTTCAAGGAGGGGCTGGTCCGGGGTCAGGTGCACCCCTGCCCGGGACTGCAGGGTGAGGGCCGGCTGAAGCCAGCAGCAGGGACTGCAGACAGAGTAGGTCCCCTGCCACGGGCACTGCTCCTTGGCCCCGCAGGGAGGGGCTGGTGGGACAGACGTGGTCGCAGAGTGCGACCCAGTGAATGGGGGACAGGAGGGTGCTGGGCCTTGAACCTACCCAGAGACAGTCCATGCAGCAAAGCTGAGGCTTCTTCGTCCATTCCACGTGATTCTTGTGTCATCCTTACAACATAATGGCAGTATATCCTGCTGCTTGGTGACCACTGAAGCCAGGCCTGCTGCCATTTGATGTCTCCACAGTCTACCTTCATCCTAAGTGCTGGGATGGAGTCTTCTGTCGCTGACTGGCGTCATATCTGAGTATGAACCTGTCATCTGTCATCCATCTATCATATACCTATCAGTCAATCAATCTATGTATCTATCAATCTATCATCTATCATCTATCATCTGTCATCTATCATCTATCTATGTATCTATCATCTATCAATCAGTCATCTGTCATCTATCATCTATCGTTATCATCTATCATCTATCTATCTATCATCTATCTATCTATCTATCTATCTATCTATCTATCTATCATCATGCGTCGATCTATCTAACACAACCCTGAACTTCTCTGCACAGTCTGTGACCATGGTCCTCGGTTCAATCTCATGACCATCGCCAGGCTGAGTGGCTAAGATGAGTGAGCTAAATGACAGTCCTGGGAATTGTTTGAGCACATGGGCTCTGGGTCAGCCAGCCTGGGTCTCCATTGGTCTCCCCACGTGATTCATCCTCTGCTCACAGCATTTGAAAGGATTTGAGATCAATGCTTACCTTTTGGGGCTGCTCAGAGGAGTGAAGGGAGAGGCCCTGTGGCAGGTGGATATAACTCTGCGTCTGCCATATGGCAGCTGTTTGACCTTATTTATCTCTGTCATATGCACACTACTGTCTAGTTGTGCCTGGGAATGTTCTAGCACGATGGTCTGAGAGCCCTTGGTCAAATGAATCTATAGAAAGAAAATAGGTAGATGTGATTTTTCCAGGGCCTTTAAATTTTGTAGCCTTTGGCTCACATTAATAATCCATGTTGGCCAGATTCACGAACTACATTGCCTGCCCACTTACGGCTTCCACCAAGTCCCAGATGAGGCAGGAGCTGAAAGGTTCCTGGCTGTTATCCATGAATCCTGGCCTCTGGTCAGTAGAAGACAGAGTCCCTAATTCCTTTCCCACAGCCAGCAAGGCCAGACTTGGTGAATATTATCCACCATTTCCTGATGCATGAAAAGGAAAAACAAAACAGAGACAAAAAACACATGAAGTCAGACAAACAAAAATTAGTAAGTTGTGCTGAGTAAAAAGCAAGGCCTTAGAGTCAGAAGTAACAGGTGTTCAATGATGGTTGGCCTTGCTGTGACCCTTCTGAGCTCCCATTTCAGGGAGGTAATGGTTTGACCTCCATATCAACTCCCTGTCAGACTACTCATTGAGAAATAGACACGTAGCTCTCCTTTATTCCTCTTACTTTCCTGGAATGTTTAAGTGGAATATTAAGTCAAAATATGACATTATTGCATTATTTACTTGAAGAATGCATTTGGTGCTTTATAGGGTTGCTCACATATTTAATATTCCAGTTATAGAATACTATGTGTATGGGGACCAAGTATGAAAGTGGAAATGTTCTCAGGGAACTAAGTGGAGATTATGTCAGCTACATACTGAAACATAATAAAATATTCTCAAATATTTCTTTACCACATATCTTAAAATTATCATGGTATGTGTTAGGATCCTAATTGTTTGAAAACATATTCACTTTATGTCTGTTATGGTAGTTTACTGTGAATAAATGTAGACCCCCAGAGATAAAGGGAAGGCTTTTGTTTTTTCCTGCCCATTTTAAAAGTGAATTTAACTCAGAAGTTGCATCAGAAGGTGGTCATTTTATAGGCATAACCTGGCACAAGCTTTAATGGCCATGCATGATGCAGCGCCACCTCCCTCAAGAGGCAACTGTGAGTCAGTCATCAGGCGGCACATGCTGCCCTCACCCCACAAGGGTGGGCCAGGATCCGCCCCCTCTGAACACGGGCTCCCTGATACGGTGATGCCACTGATCATAATACACTGAGGTACATGTTTATCTTGTGTATTTTTTAAATAAAAAAGTAACATTGCATAGTGGGAGTCAAATAGAGAAGTTTTATGGAATTTCTACAAAGGGATGAAAGAAATACAGGGTTAAAATTATTTGGCACAACAGAATCTTATAAGACTGTCCACTCCTTCTCTTAAGAGTATGCTACCAAGGGGCGCCTGGGTGGCTCAGTCGTTGAGCGTCTGCCTTCTGCTCAGGTCATGGTCCCAGGGTCCTGGGATCGAGCCTCGCATCGGGCTCTCTGCTCCCCGGGAAGCCTGCTTCTCCCTCTCCCACTCTCCCTGCTTGTGTTCTCTCTCTCGCTGTGTCTCTCTCAGTCAAATAAATAAATAAATTCTTAAAAAAAAAAAGAGTATGTCACCATATACAAAAAACAGAGTCTTAAATACAGAGAACAAACTGATGGTCACCAGAGGGGAGAGAGAGTGGGGAGGGGTGAAAGAGATGATGAGGATGAAGGAGTGCACCTGCCATGATGAGCACCGGGTGATGTAGGGAGGTGTTGAATCACTGTATTGTACACCTGACACTAATATTACACTCTGTGTTAACTATACTTCCAAAAACGCTCTGTTCATTTTACAAAAAATGGAGGTATGAATATTGGGAAAAAGAAAAAGTGACACGCTTTGATCATCCCATCCGATTTCCATCACTACCATGCCCAATGCACTTATGACTTCATCCTTCATCATTTCCTCACTATACTCTGGGACATGCTACTGTTAGACGGGTCCTAAAACACTGCCTTTCAAATTCTCCCTCACCCTTGGTCCTGAGGATGGGACCATGAGGACCAGAGTCATTTGCCCAGGTCATTCTGCAAGCCGTCAGAAGTAAACCTCTCACCTCTAGACTTGTTGGTGCTCAAATAAGAATCTTCCTGTGTGCTTGAACACGATTTCTTTCCTCTCAAGTATTTATATGTTGAAGTTTGAAGTATTTGAGTTAAAATCCGGCTATTAGATGCAGGTCAGCTGCCGCCTCTCCTGCTACTCAGACTCGGTTCTGAAGAGGGGAGAGAACACCCCATTGTGTGTGTTGGGGGGGGCACCTGCTAACAGGTTCTCCTGAAAACCCCTTAGGAAGATGTTCATGCAGAAAGAGTGCCAGTGGAAGTTTCTCCAGAGGACACTGTGTCAACTAAATGTTCGTACGACCTTTCCTTGCCACAGTGGGCTCCCTTATTGTAGGGAAGTGTTGTACATTTGCTGTTTTATGAATTCATTGCTTGGGGGCACTAGGATGGTTGATCTTCTGCATGAACCTGCCATGAGCCTGCCTGCATAGCCACATGCTTGCCTGAGCTCTGACTTGCAAGTCAGAGAATCTCAGTTTTTAGACAACCAGCTCTGCATCCCTACTTTGTGATCCTCCCTGGATTCAGGAGTGGTAGGCAACTTGCTATAAAATACAAGCTGATTTCATTAAACATTTACAACCACCTTATAATCAACTGGGAACCTGAGACACAAGAACCAGGTGCTGTCTGTGCTCTGCAAGGCTGGGGAATATGCACACTGACGATGACTACTGGAACTTATAAGTGGTAATAGCAAGGTCTCAGGATACAAGGTTAACATACGAAATCAATTGCTTTCCTATGCAATAGCAGTAAACAATTGAACTTCGAGACTGAAAACACAATATCATTTACCATAGCACCAAATAAAATGAAGTGCTTAGGTATAAATCTAACAAATGTGTACAGAATGTTTATGTGGAAAACTACAAAACTCTGATGTAAGAAATCAGAAAAGTTCTAAATAAATGGAGGAATGTTACACATCCATGGATTGGAAGACCCAATATGGTAAAGATGTTTGTCTTTTCAGCTTGATCTACACTTTCAACACCATCCCAATCAAAGTCCCAGTAAGCTAGTTTGTAGATATAGACAAATGCATTTTAAAATTGATATGTTAAGTGAAATAAGTCAATCAGAGAAAGACAATTATCATATGGTTTCGCTCATATGTGGAATATGAGAAATAGCACAGAGGATCATAGGGGAAAGAGGGAAAACTAAATGGGAAGAAATCAGAGAGGGAGACAAACAATGAGAGACTATTGACTCTGGGAAACAAACTGAGGGTTGCAGAAGGGGAGGTGAGTGGGGGGATAGGGTAGCTGGGGGATGGGCATTAAGGAGAGCACATGATGTGATGAGCCCTGGGTGTTATATGTAACTAATGAATCATTGAACACTACAACAAAAACTAATGATGTACTATATGTTGGCTAATTGAATTTAAATAAAAAAATAAAGAACTTATAAAACTCAAAACCCCAAAACAAATAATCCCATTTAAAAAAAATGAGCAGAAGACATAAATAGACATTTTTCCAAAGACATACAGATGGCCAACAGACACATGAAAAGATGCACAACATCACTGGCATCAAGAAAATACAAAACAAAACTACAATGAGATTTCACCTCACACCTGTCAGAAAAGCTAATAACAGGAACACAGAAACAACAGGTGTTGGTGAGGATGTGGAGAAAGGGGAACTCTGTTGCACTGTTGGTACAATGCAAACTGGTGCAGCCACTCTAGAAAACAGTATGGAGGTTCCTCAAGGAGTTAAAAATAAAATTCCCCTACCCTATGATGCAGCAATTGCATTACTAGGTATTTACCCAAAGAATACAAAATTACTAATTTGAAGGGATATATGAACCCTGATGTTTATAGCAGCACTATCCACAATAGCCAAATTATGGAAAGAGCCCATATATATACATTATGGAATATTACTCAGCCATAAAAAAGAATGAGTTCTTACTTTTGCAATGATGTGGATGGAGCTAGAGAGTATTATGCTAAGCAAAGTAAGTCAGTCAGACAAAGACAAACACTCTATGATTTCATTCATATGTGGAATTTAAGAAACAAAACAAATGATCATAGACAGAAAAAGGAAAAGAGAGGTAAACCAAGAAAATGACTCTTAACTAGAGAACAAACTGATGGTTACCTGACGGGAGATGGGTGGGTGGGTGGGGAATGGGTTAAATAGGTGATGGGGACTAAGTCATGTATTTGTTGTGATGATCACCCTATGTTGTGTGTAAGTATTGAATCACTAGATTGCACACCTGAAACTAGTATTATACTGTATGTTAATAACTAGAATTTAAATAAAAACTTAAAAAATGTATACTCCAAAAAAATTAATAAAAAATAAAATTGATATGTCAAGGCAAAAAATCCAGACCAACACCATACTGAAAAGAACAAAGTTGGGGAACCATAGTACATAATTTCAAGATTTACTATAAAGCTACAGTAATTAAGACAGCATAGTATTGACAGGAGAATAAGCATTTGCATTGATGGAACAGAACATAGAGGATCCAGAAATAGATCCACACACATATAGTCAACTGATCTTTGACAAAGGAGAAAAGGCAACTCAATGGAGAGTACAGTCTTGTAAACAAATGGTGCTGGAACAATCAGAAGACCATGTGCAAAAATAGGAGTCTAGATACGGACCTATACCTTTTGCAAAAATTAAATCAAGATGAATCATAGACTTAAATATACACATATATGAATATATAATGTACAATATATAAGTGTGCATGTGCAAAGTGTTCAAATGGTAAAACATCCTGAAGATACTGCAAAAGATATAAAGAGTGAAGGTAACTAATGGTCATGGAAGAGAACCAGGTAGGACTTGTTAGGATATACCAACCATCCAGAGTGAAACTCCACACACCAGCACTCTGGAGACGAGCAGACAGTAAATGAAATGAATGTAAGATTTTGCTAAAGCATTTATTTTGCTAGGGGGAAGATATAAATTATAGCAATTAATGTATAAACAAGCACAAGTATGGATTTTAAGTTTAGGAGAATCAAAATCAATATAAAAACAAATCTTTAAAAATAAATTTCAGGGGTACCTGGGAGGCTCATTCAGTTAAATGTCTAACTCCTGATATCAGCTCAGGTCATGATCTCAGAGATGTGAGATCAAGCCCCACAGTGGGTTCCAGGCTGGGCATGAAGCTTGCTTAAGATTCTTTTTCTCCCTCTGCCCCTCCTACCCCACTCGTGCTCTAAATAAATAAATAAATAAATAATAAATAAATAAATAAAAATTTCATCCAACTAGGGGATTTTGGGAAAAGAGTAATTAAGAAACAAACTGTAAAGTGAGTTTTTAAAAAGTGCAACAGAATGATAGAAAAATATTATAATAATACTTATAATTAATATGAATTAATTTCTCAATTAAAATAAAAAAATTTTAATAATAGATTAACAAGAAAAAATGAGCCAACAAAATATTGGGTAAAACAAAATGAAAAAGGTACAGTTAGGTTGAAAATAAAAAGATGTTAAGAGATAAGCAAAATGTAATAAAATAAAAGCAATATAACAAACTGTACATCTTGAATAAAATTTAATTCAAAATGCTACAATGAAAGACAGAGAGAAGTTGAATTCTAGTAAAAGAAGTATTGGACAGTAACAAATAAATACAGTAAGTATATATGTATATATATACATTTATATACATATTATTGTAAGAAAGTATTTAAACCAGTAACTTAGAGAATTTCATGTAAAAATATTATCGATATTTGTATTTGGGTATTTTATAAATACTTTTCAGATCCAGCAGATTAAAAATATATATATTCAGATAATATAATTACAAAATGAAGCTCTTAAATATATATTTGAATATATATGTAAATATATACATAAAAATAAATATATATATATAGTGAAAGCACCCTACTTAGTTCTGGAAGACTATTTGGGGATACAGTGAGAATCATTAACTACATAGACACAGTTTGTAGATTTTTATGTATCTGAATAAGGCCAGAGAAACACAGGAGGGAGAATGGTGGCCATCAAAGAGCATGTAAATGTTTTTGACCTTGACAATATAATTCAGTGGCAGTTTTGAGAAAAGTAAAGATGCAAGTATCCTGACTGCTTAAAATGAACTCAGAAGATATGCACATGAAGAAGTAAATGTAGGCATTTTACTTAATTCTAATGGTAAACAAGAGAAAAAGATAAAATTTTTGGCAAACTTAAATCACAAGAATGTAGAACAGGTGATAGAGGGTGAACAAGACAGTAAACCATCCCTTTATGTAAATTAACTAAAAATGAACAGTATGTTTGGTCTACTTTTGTATTCTTCATGTTAGAATGATGTCCGCACACAAATATTTGAATGAGTGAGTACAATAGAAATAACAATAAATTTGGTTAATAGTATTCAATTTCTACATTGAAATTGGCAGTGTGGCTGGCTAGTTGCTCTCAGTCCTGAGGTAAAACACATAAATCCTAGGACTTTGAATGTTGCTGGCTTCAAAACATGCAGGAGAGATCTTGAACAATTGTAAGAAAAATGAGAGAAGAGAAATACCTGAGTGTAATGAGTTGGGACTGGATCTGCTGAAAACTGAGAGGAATTGTTGCTAAAGGCAAATGTCAGAAATTTCAGAAAACCAAGCCTTTAGCTAACCCAGAGATGGGAACAGAAGGCTAGGACTCCTGTGCAGAGCCAAGAGCCTCCAGGGTTTAGGATGGTCCCAGATGGAAGTATACCAGACTCCTGGCAGATGGTGAAAACCTTTCTCTGGAGGAACACTCCAGAGACCTACACTTACCTCAGGGCACCCTAGCCCACCAAGATCAAGCAAGACTTACCAACTGAAAAGCTACAGAAACAACACCAGACTCAGACACCAAAAAATGCAGGTTTTGGGTTTGTCAGATGCAAAATAATACAACCACTTATGGAATGACTAAAACAATCAGCAATATTACCACAAAAATGACTGACAACAAAAGACTGTCAGGTATCACTGGAAATAGCTGAAAATTAAGACAAAAACAGGCAGAACTCTCCAAAAAAAAAGCTCAACTGGTGGAAAAGAGTTTTGCTTTTGGCAACCCGTAATTAAGTTGTTTCAGATCAGCCCTCCTTCCAGAGCTCTTACCATAGCTGGAAAATATACAAACACTATAGGCATCCAAGAGTTCCCAATGCTATGAAAATTTGTGGTGACAGCGTCTGGAACAAAATAAAACCTAATGAGACTGGCATTGGGGTCACCTTCCCCTACTTATAAATTCTAAAATGAATGTCTGAGAAGCTAAGAAGCTGAGGAACATTGGTGGCAGTTTAGTGGAGCTAAAGAGACTCATTCAAGGCCCATCAAAAAGAATAGGTGTGGCCAGGGCCAGGACAGCCAGGAATGAGGCAAGTGAAAAACCCAAGGTGCAAAATTAGGGAGGCACTCACTGTCAGCACAGCTTGACCCTTGTGTCACCCAGGCTTTGGAAACTCTGAAGAGCTTTGGCCCAGGAATATGGGTGCACAAGAAGCAAACCATCCCTTCAGGCCACTCGGGTCCAGTTCTAAATGGTATCAGTCCAAATGGAATTAAGGAGGTCCTCCTGCCTACCAAATGGCACAGAGCAAACTAAACTCTCTGGGGGAAGATAATACCAAAAGAATACCAAATTAACCCTGTAGCTTTTCATACACAATGTGCAGCACTCACACAAAAATAACTTGACACATGAGAAAACATGGCTTTAACAAAAACCAAGAGAAAAAGGACAGCATCAACAGACCTAAAGGATATTCAAATAATACAATTATTAGGTATGGTCTTTAAAATAACTGTTAAATATTTAACCTAATCAAAGAATTCAATGATAGGATGGAGATTTTGTTTAAAATTGGACAAAATTGTTAGGAGATTAAAACAAGATCACACACATTTTGTGGATGCATTTAGCAGATTAAACACATCAGAAGAAAGAATTAGTGTATTGGAAAATAGAGCAGAAGAAATATTCAGACTGAAACACTCAAGGCCAAAGTGGTAGAGATACAAATGTGAGCAAGAGACATAGGACAGAAGAGGCCCAGGACACTTGCAGTGCAGTCCAGTGGGAGGGGTGGGTTGTGGCACACATGACCCTCGGGTGGCTGATGGTTAAGACATTGACAGATAGAGAGGTGGATATAGCTGCCTATCTGTATCTCCAGTCACAGATTCTAGAAGTGCTATGAAATCTAAAAAGGATAAATATTATACATACACAAATACACACACACACACTACTGAAAATCAAAGACAAAGGGAAAAATACTTAAAATTACCCAGAGGGAAAACTGTCATCATCCTACCTTCAGAGGAACATAGGCTCAATTGAGTAGCTCCTAAGATGAAACAATGAAAGTTAGAATACAAGGGAATGTCTTCAAAACAGCGCTAACCAAAAATCCTATATGCAGTGAAAATGTACTCTGAAAAGGAAAATAAAATAACATTTTGAACAAACAAAAAACCTGAGATCAATACTAAATACTAAAATAAATGCAGCAAGAGCTTGATTCAGTTGAAATAAATGTCCCCAGAAGGAAACAGAGATTCAGAACTAAGTGAAGAATAACAGAAAGGATGGCTGTGGGAGTGCATCCCAGTAAACATCAATGGTGTGAAGTTATTTTTACATAAATATACAGTAAACTAGAACAAAACCTAAAAAGGCGGGTGATGTGAGCACCTGTGTCAAGGACTAGAAAGGGAAGAACAAGTCCTTCTCCTTCCCGCCTGCAGAAAAATGAGCAGAAGAGAGCGGGAAGAAAAGGATGGAATTAAGGACGATTACTTCTCTACGGAGATACAGAAGCCAGAACGATGGGAATATATCGGACAATAACCTTCAAGACAGAAGATAAAACGAATACGTGTTCAGAAGGGTTATGTGAGACTGTCGGTCACCAGCCACCTTGCACTAAGCAAAGTCATGCAGGTCACCTTTAGTGAGAAGGACAGCCCATGTGGAGATGCAGAGAGGAAGATGCAGGGAAAGAGGAGAGATGAGGGGGTCTCAGGAAGGTCCCATGCTGGCTCTCAGCCCTCACTGCCTACCAGGATGAGTGTCCTTGTGCAATGCCCAGGCCTCAGTTGCCATGGAGATAAAGGCTGAGGGCTCTCACACCACATTTCTCTCCCAGCAGTTCTGTGCCTGTCACCAGCTGTGCATCAGTGTTTCCCTAGATGAGTGAGGGACAGCACGCCACAGCTTCATGGCTTCCCAATCGACGGGCACACCTACAACTCTTGACTATATGATGTCTCAATGATTATCCTACTACTTCTGAAAAAGAGACAACTGTTCATCTGTCTCACAGGGTTACCCTGCAGAATATGGACTCACGTACAACAGGCGTTCCAGCAGCGCCTGCCTGTGGCATCCCCTTGAGACCTGCCGAAAACACCATGCTGAGTGCCCCCAGCCCCAGAGACTGACTGAATTAACGTGGGCTGCAGTCTGGGTATAATTGTTTCTGTTTTATTGTTTGTAAATCTCCCCAGATGACTCACTGTGCAGTCAAGGTCAGAACCACTGGTTTAGGAGAAGTGAAAAAACAAGACAAGGAAACATTAGAATACATCCCATAGCTTTTAAAACACACATTAAAACAAAAGATGTCCTGGCATATTTCCTGCTGGCCTTTCTCTGCACCGAGATGTATATACATTTAATTCCTTCCCTGCACATGTTCCTGTATTACTCTAGAACATGAAGCATTTTCTACACCGGCTTGGGTGTTCTCACATCATCATTGCTATGCCTGCCTCCGGGTCCCCCACCCCAGATGTCTGATCGGCCATGCTCGAACGCAGCAGCCATAGTTCAGGGATGTCCTGACACAGTGTTGTCTAAAGAGGCAGAAAGAAGCAAGGGTACCCATGAGCCCTGCCCGCCCTGCTTGGCATCCGCAGCTTCCTCTCCCTGAGTCCAGCTTATCACAGGGGCTGTGCAAGTGACCGCTCATCAAAACCCACCAAAAACTGGGAAGAAAATTGATTGGGGCTAGATTTGCGAGTCCTCACACAAAGTGTCTGTTTTTGTGGGCTGACGAGCAGGAAGGACTGTGCCCCAGGAGGTGGACCCTCTAGGGGACAGGAAGGCCAGGGGAGTAGGCACAGGGATTGGCTGGGCAGGGCACACCCAGAGGAGAAAGCGGCGCAGGCTGACAAGCCCACTAAGGCTGCAGCCCGGCTTAAGACTCAGCACTGTGCTCCGTGCCCTGGGACGGTGCTTCCCCGCAGAGCCATGCCTTCTGTGCATCTGGGGATGTGGGGGGAAGGACAAGGCATGCAGAGGGGGCCGTGTGAGCAGGCGGCTCCTGGGGTGGCCTGGGGTGTCCGCTGCGCATTGTCCCCCCTCAGGAGTGCCTGGAGCAGCTCTCGCCTCCTTGTGGCTTCGTCCCCTGCTCCTCCAGAGCACCCATTCTGCAACTCACATATCAATATCGCACGCTTATAATTAATGGATTGTTATCCGTATGTATGTGTTGTTTTTACTATTACTGCTATTAGCCATTATCAGTTCATCCAGTTGCATGCTGGGTTGAGGTCAAAGTCACATCAAATGGAAAACCACCATCTTACATTTTTGTTTCAAACGCACTTTGCACGGTTTGCTTGGAGGAACCACACGTTCCACTGGGTAGTCAGTCCGCACAGCATGAGAAAGAAATGAAACATATCTCCAAAGCAACTGTTTTAAAAACACTACATTACTGACTTCCTCCTCAAAGTGAAGAAAAACTAGAAGGTAATGCAACAGAGTACTTATTTTTCTGTCAGCAGAAAGAGCTAATTGGAAAATATGGAATCTTAATATTAAAGAGCTTTTAATTACATTAAATGTCTACATGTTAAATATCCTCATTATTAGGGAAATATCTTTAATGCTTGTTTTTAAATGTTTTCCATAGTAACCCACATAGATGGGTTAAATATTCATGATCCTGCCCAAATTCCTGGCCTGTGGAATCCATGCGCAGTGTTTGTTCTCTGTCCTAACTTTGGGTGCTTTGTTGCCAGGCTACAGGGGCTGGAACGGCTCCCCAGCGAGGGCCTCGGGTGCCGGGTGTCGGGAGCCCCCACTGGTCTGCAGGGCAGACAGGACTCCCACTGCACACACGGTGAGCCCGCATGGGTGCTTCAAATGGGGCAGGGTGGGCTTCCAGCTGATCTCAAGGCCACTGGAACTACTCTGCAGTTAGCTCATGGCCCAGCAGCACCTGACTGAATCCATCCCCAGACCTGCATCCCATGGACGGCAGAGTGGCCTGAGACGGCCCAGGGTCAGAATGCCAGTCCCAGCCGCAGAGGACCAACCGCAGAGTGCTGGAGACACAACTCCTGATGAGTTTGTGGGGGGTGGTGTCTTTGCATCACTTCCTGCTGCCAGTGGGCTAGATGGAAATTTGACAGCCTCCTGAAAGCAAACACAACCTCAGTGGACCACTTTGAGCCAAATGTGCTCTTACGGAATATGTTTCTGTGAATGCTACCTACAGAATTGCTGTCTTTGGGGATGAATCCCTGAACACACTCAGCATGGGGGGCCACTCAGTAAACGTGCTTTTCCCTTCACATGCCTCCAGACCCTTGACGCTTAAAACAATGAAATGATCAGGGAAGTTATCTTTATGTGGAAGAAGGGAGTACACTTCGAGGTGTCCATGACGCGAGGGATGAAGACGTGATATTCACACTGCATTCATAATCCGGTGTGGAAATAGAAATGCAAAGACAGACATGAAAGGGGGAGCAGAGAGTGCCCAGCAGGTCCACTTCAGGATGGTTAAGGCAGGCCCTGGAGAGGATGTGATATTTAAGCTGAAACACAGAGGAGAAAGGAGATAATCCAGGCTAGGAGGGAATGCAAAGACAGGCACAGAGGCCATGGAGGGGGGATGGGCACCCGCGGGAGTGGGCTGGCGGGGGGGATGGGCGCCACACGGTCCCACTGGCGGAGGGGGATGGGCACCCGCGGGGGTGGGCTGGCGGGGGGGATGGGCGCCACACGGTCCCACTGGCGGAGGGGGATGGGCACCCGCGGGGGTGGGCTGGCGGGGGGGATGGGTGCCACATGGTCCCACTGGCGGAGGGGGGATGGGCACCCGTGGGAGTGGGCTGGCGGGGGGGATGGGCGCCACACGGTCCCACTGGCGGAGGGGGGATGGGCACCCGTGGGAGTGGGCTGGCGGGGGGGATGGGTGCCACATGGTCCCACTGGCGGAGGGGGGATGGGCACCCACGTGAGTGCACTGGCGAGGGCCAAGCGTGGCTCCTGTTCCTGGGGCTCTTGGTTGCAGCCCCGGCACCTGCTACGCCTCACCCCGCATCACTACCCTCTGCAGCGATGGGAAAATCTGTGAGCTCTCATTGCTGGAAGCAGATGTAAAGTCAACAATGAAGAAACGGCGGTTATCTCAGGAATAAGAAAGGGACAGTGTGGCATTTAAACAAATTAGCATTACCAACCAATCTTAAAGGTTAACATAAAGTAAATGTAACACTAGCTGTCAATGAGTGATCCATGAGAGATATTTGGAAGGTCTCCAGTTAAACAATAGAGTTTAACCAACGTGATCTCTGCAAATATTAAGAGACAAAGCTGGAAAGAGAAGCCATAATGCCCCTTCTTTCTCTCTGTGGCCTCAGACTTGCTTCCATGTCTTATTCTTATAACCTTCAAGGGCCATTGTGCAACCTTCTCATAAACTATTTATTTGCTCATTTTCTCTCATGGTTTCCGTCTGCTTTGTAAATGTCTAAGGGACAGTTAAACATTAGGGAATCAGGCCTTTACATGAGATATAACTCGCAAAATTTCCTGTTATTGTCTTTTGATTCTTCTCATTTGTTCTCTGTTATGCCATTGGCATTTCTTTTTAATGTAAATAAAGTTAAGTTTTATGACTCTTTTTAAAGATAATCTCTGGATTTTGAATCACGGTTTGCAGACCTCCCCCGGAACGTTTTCCTGCCTTCCCTCCTAGCAGCGCCGGCAGGGAGCAGGGCATTAGGATCCCTTCCTGTTTGGAGCAGCTTTTCTGTGGGGCTCTCCTGGCTGCCCTCCCACGGAGCCGCACAGCAGGACTGCAGTTCTGGAAACAGCCATGTGATGTTCACCCTCACTGCTCACACCTCTCAGTGATTTAAAGCACTGCTCCTAATTGGAGCAGATGCTGCTCTAAGCTGCAGTAAAATCAATGCGATACTGTTAACTCTGATTATCACCCACACGCACCGTGATTTAGGAGTTTAAGACAGAACAGTTGCAAAAGCTAACTCACGTACAGACGGACTCCAACAGCTTTCTGTGCCGGCTCGTGCTGGCCGCGGGGTCTCTGCAGCCCTGGGAGACTCGCCACAAACACCTGTTCTTATGCCACTGTGAGGGTGAACACCATTCCAGAGATGTTCCCAGGAGCTCTACTGGATGGTGTGTGTGCCCAGCCTGCTCACTTACGCACTGGGCAGCTGCGGCTGGCAGACCTCCAGCTCTGTCTGGAACTTTCTCAGCTCCATGTTTGATTGCTTAACTTGGTAATATATTTTCTTTTTAAAAATATTTTATTTATTTGAGAGAGAGAGCATGCACATGATTGGGGGGAGGGGCAGAGGGAGAGGGACAAGCAGACTCCCCACTGAGCAGGGAGCCCTATACAGGGCTTGACTGGATCCCAGGACCCCAAGAGCAAGACCTGAGCCGAAGTCAGATGCTTAACCGACTGAGCCACCCAGGCGCCCCTGCAATGTATTTCCAAATCAAGAAGTGTGATGTCTCCATCTTTGTCTTCTTGCTTAAGATTGCTTGGCTATTTGGGGTCTTTTGTAGTTCCATACACATTTTAGGACTGTATCTTCCATTTCTGTATAGGCTGTCATTGGAATTTAATAGGGACTTCATAGGATCTATGGATGGCTTTGGGAAGTATGGACATTTTAACAATATTAATTCTTCCAACCCATAAACTCATATGTCTCCATTTATCTGCGTTTTCTTTAATTTCTTTTATCAATGTTTTATAATTTTCAGTGTGTAAGTCTTTTACTTCTTGGTTAATTAATTCCCAAGTATTTTATTCTTTTTGTTGCTATTGTGGATAAGATTCTTTAAATTTCCTTTTTGGATAATCCATTGTTTGTGTATGTAAACATGATATTTTTTTATGTTAATATTTTACCCTGCAACTTTACTGAATTTGTCTATTCAAAAAGTTTTGTTGTTGTTGAGTCCTTAGGGTTGTTCCTACAGACATGATTATGCCATATACAAACAGAAATAATTTTATTTCTTCCTTTCCAATTTTTCTTGCATAATTGCTCTAGCTAGGACTTCTGGTACTATATTGAATAAAGTGGTGAGAGTGGACATTCTTGCCCTGCACTGGATCTTACAGGAAAAGAAAGCTTTCAGTTTTCCCCCATCGATCACACTGTTAGCTGGAGCCTGCAAGTGTAGGGAAGGAAAAAGGTATCCATGTGTGGCAGTGGTGCTGAGTCTGAGGCAGGGCCATGCAGTGGCACTCATCTTTTTTCTAAAATATCTAAACTTAACCTTACGTTGTAATTGATTTTTTTAAGTAGGCTCCATGCCCAGTGTGGAGCCCAACGTGGAGCTTGAACTCACGACCCTGAGATCAAAAACCAAGCTGAGATCCAGAATCGGACACTTAACAGATGGAGCCACCCTGGTGCCCCTGTAATTGAATCTTTTCTAAAAGATTAAAATAATGTCTTCTTAAATGGATGGTATCTTACTTATTATGGAGAGCACAAATAACAAAAAGAGGGAGTGTGTCAATTATTCCATTTGTGACTTATTTCTTGAATTAGACATACATTTTTAGTAAGAGTATTTTCTTTTCTTTCTGAAGTTCAGGTAAGTAAAGAGAGTAACTGTGGAGCTTTATGAGACTTTAAAAGTTCCATTCCCAAAGACTAAATTGGCATTTTCTAAAATGTGTACAAACGAATGAGCATTGCCAACACTTTACTTCCTTTGGATTCCTGAGTATCTCAGATGAGATTTTCCCACCCTGGCCCTTGTCACTCTTCTGCTAGATGCTCATGTGCATGTGTGTGTATGTGTGAATGCACACTTGTGTGGGCACACCTGTGCAGAGGATGGAATCATGCTTCCTGCTCATTCACCTGACTCTCATGGACACTGTCTCTCCACCTCCCTCAAGGGAGGATTGGGGGAATTTGCTGGCTGCACTCACAATATTACCTCTCCTAAACTCTGTCCCTCCACATGCATGGCCAGTGTGTCCCTTTCCCTATCCCAAATGATCCTCATGGGGAGGAAGGGATTGATGTGTGAGGCCCGGGGAAGCCTGAGCTCACACAACTGAACACTGGTGAAACAGAGGTCATGTCCAGAGCTGCCTAAGGCCAGAGCCCATAATCTATTCCACTCTACCGAATCTTGCCCCTGGCAAAGACCAAATGTGCAAGCCAAGTGCTTTCACAGAGCAGATTCTCTCTCTCTCTATCCCAAATGTGCAACCTTTATGCAGCCCTCATGGAGGAAAAGGCTCCGGGTGTGTCTGTGAGGGTGCAGTTTAAGGACGTTTTGTTGGAAATGGAACTTGCCGAGTGCAGAGTTAAGATGCAGAATTTTGTCCCTGATGCAATAGGGAGCCAGTGGATGATTGTGTGATCCAATGAAGATAAGATTTAGAAAGTCTGTAGAAAGTAAACTTAGGCAAACAAGACAGTAACCAAGAGAAGGGGCCCGGGACAGGTGTGGGTGGCCCCAGTGAGGGCAGGGGACCTACTTTGTCTTCTGTAGCTGCCTTTGCTGCGAGGGCTCGCACAGCCTCTCCTTAGTTACGGTGAGGCAAGGCCATCCTGACGACACTGACACCGAATTTCCGGGGTGTGTCCTCCAGGGACAGGGCACAGTAAGGGTTGTCCAAGGGTGCTCTTCCTTTGTGCTCTCAGTTACTCCTGGGAAGAACAGAAGTGAATATGAAAATTAAGGTGAATTTCAGGGGACACATTTGCAGCTCATTATAGTAATCTACCATTTTTGCCTTGTTCTGATTAAGGAGAACGGCAAGAAAATGACAGAGTGATATTGGAAAAACAAGTTTTCATTGCAAACCTAAACCAGCGAGCTATGTGTCATTATCACCACACGCTAGCAGGGAAGATAGACCACGTGAGCGTGGAATCAGGAAGATGATTACTTCATGAGGCAATTTTTATAACTGTATGATGAAGGAATTGTGTAGCACACCCGCTTCACCTCCAGACATGCACAGGAGTAACCAGACTTCAGCCTGAAGTCTTTATTTCTGAGCACTTTAATCATTTCACCAATGACCTCCCTGTAAATGAGCTCACTGAGAAAATATCCCATCTTTGGCTTTTACCTTCTGCCTTGGATTTAAAGTTGTAAAGAAGAGGACCTAATAGAAATCCCAGACTTGACATCCATTGCTACCACACATGACAGGACTTTGGGAAGTAATGACTTTTGTTAGTGGAAGCACATTTGCTGACACCTGCCCTTGCTGGGAGCCTGTCTACATGAGCCTGGCCCTTGTGTTCTCCCTGGCATGGAGTGTGGACAGGTACCTGCAAATCCAGCTCCAAGTCTCTGTTCCATCTTTTCCAAATTAGAGGGCCACTGTGGTGGACCCGTGGATATAGCATGTTATGAGATTTTAGCCAGTTTAAGACTGGCTTCTGCTCTCATGTAGCTCAGCAAGAGGAGACAGGATACGTGTGTGTGTGTGTGTGTGTGTGTGTTTTGTCTAGTAATCTTCACAAGTGACATTCTTCAGAGCCCAGGTGCAGCATCTCGTATGTCACCTGCTATTTCCCAGTAGACCAAAAAGAGTGTCATTCTCCTGAGTCAGGACAGAACACGATTTTAAGCCTATCTAAACCCCCATCCAAGTGTAATGAAAGGAAGCATAGAAAATAAATGTCACAGTGTCACACTTCTTGGCAAGAATTCTCCCAACAGAAGTTTGGTTTGAAAAGTTGCCTTTTCAATAAAGAAGAAATACTTAAAAAAAAAAAATTCCCTCAAAATAAAATGAAGAGCTTTCAGTTGGATCTCATCAGAACTAAAGAAACCACAGTAAGTGTATGTAATTAACATGACTTGGCACTTCTGTGCAATGAATATTATTTCTCCAGGCTAGCATATAATCAACCAGTCAAACAGCCTTGGGAAAACTATCTCCTCTGTCATCAAAGGTGATTTGGCTGGCACCAGATCAGTCAAGGTCCCCAGAGAAGCAGAACCAATAAGATACATGCAGAGGCACCAGAAGAGACTTATAACAGGTGTTGGCTCCTGTGGTCATGGAGGCTGAAAAGTCCCATGGTCTTCCATCTGCAAGCTGGGGACCCAGGAGAGCTGGTGGTGGCACTCAGTCTGAGTCCAAAGACCTGAGACCAGGAGCGCTGATGTCTGAAGACAGAAGATGGATGTCCCAGCCCTTCCTCTACCTTTTTTTTCCTTCCTCTACCTTTCTCTTCCTTTCAGGCCCTCCTTGTAATGGGTAAGGCCCACCTGCATCGGTGAGGGCATCTTTGTTACTCAGTCCACTGAGTCAAATGCTAATCTCTTCTGGAAACACCCTCATAGACACACCCAGAGCAAAGGTTTATCACTATCTGGGCCTCCCTGAGCCCAGTCAAGTTGGCACACAAAATTAACCATCACAAAGAACACAGCTCTTTATAGTCATACATAAAATGCAGTTTGGAAAATGCCTGGCCTCTGCATCAATAGCCGTTTTGTGATTTGTGCATCATTAGAACAAAGTGGGCTCTGCACAAATGATAGAAATATAAGCACTTACACAAAATGTGCAATTGCTGACTCACTTCTACATTTCTCTCCATCCCCCTTGTTTTATATACCTGTGTGGGGAAACGTCCTCAGAAATGCTGCTCTGTAGTCAGCAGACAGCAAAGAACTCCACACAAGAATATAAATCCCCCAAGTATATGGAAATGTGGGAAAGACACAAAACCAACCATCTGCTTGTTCCCAGTGAAAATACTTGGGATGGAACCTCTTGGAACCACAGCCTGAGAGAAAGAATTGAGGCATAGAACCTGGTGAAGTGGGAGGTGGTAGGAAACACATCTCAGGGGGTAGGGCTAGTTTTATCGTGCTCCCCCAACTCTACTGATTTCAGGTCTCCTGCCAAGACCTGGGGATCCCTCCTCTTCCTCGTCTTGCTCTCGCTACCCTATAGTATGATAGCAATATAGGGAAGCAGTCGGCCACCACAAAGAAAACAAGACAGCAGCGGCACAGTGCAGCTCATTAACCACTGGGCGTCTGCTGCGGACACCACTGTGCTGACAGTGCATGATGAAAGATGCTTTGAAGAACTCTCACAAATCAAACTGTCACGAGACCCTATTTCAGCAGCCTCTTACAGCTTATTAATCAGCTTCCCAATGTGATTTTCTTCAGTAGCAACCAACCAACCAGCCAACCATTATTCCCAAATATACATGAATCATTTCCCTGGGCTATTTATGTTTCAGAGATAAATTAATATATTATAAAGTACAATTCTAAAGTACTAATATTTCATTTAACAAACTTACCAGAAGTTACACAGCACAATCGAATGTTCTTCTCCTTAATGGAGCAATGTTGGTCATCCATCTGCTTCTCCCTACAGAAAGGAAAATGGAAGCATGTGAAGCTTCTAGAACTTCTATTATGTGCTATGCATTCTGAATGGATCATATTGTTTTCCTGCACTATTTCTGAAGTAGCGTAAGAAAATACATTCAAACATGCCTTTAGTTAGTTTAAGCACTTACCTATAGTCACCAATTCACATTCATGTGCCAGTTGTCACTATTACCAAAGGAGTGGCATTTATGACCTCTCTGACTTGCACCAAGAGCAGTCCTGCCTCTGACAGTGGCTCCGGGAGTGAGCGTTCATGACAAGCACATAAGTAACTCTTCTAAGGGGATGGTACCCACTGACTTCATTCAACTGTTACTGTCCACCCATTTGGTGCTCGCTGGTTCCTAGACATTCGAGGTTATGTTAATCTGCTAGGGCTGCCATAACAAGATACCACAGACTGGGGACTTAACAACTAGACATTTAATTTTGCACAGTTCTGAAGGCTTGGAAGTCCAAGATCAAGGCGCCAGCAAGGCTGGGTGCTGGTGAGGGCCCATGTCCTGCTGGACAGCCCCATTCCTGCTGTGTCCACACAGCACATGAGCCCAACATGGGGCTTGATCTCATGATCCTGAGATCATGACCCAAACCTAAATCAAGAGTTAGAATCTCAATGAACTGAACCACCCAGATGCCCCTGACATGTGAAACTCTTAATCTTTCAATAGGGAGAGCTTACAATTGTTCAGTGCTCTTATCAATCCCACTTTACAAAAATATAAATGGTTAAGTAACTGGCTCAAGGCAATAGCACTAAAAGGTCCTGAAGCTAGGCTTGTCAAGGTCAGGCTGGTTTGGGCACATCCATCCACTCAAGACCATGGAACTGCAACTGAACCGAGGCTCCTCTGCCGGCCACGTGACGGATCAATAAGTGGAGAGGCAAGATATTGGGACAAAGAAAGCTATTTTATTTGGAAAGCAACAAACCAAAGAAGTGGCAGACTATGGTCCCAAAGAACCATCTCCCCTTGGCATGAAAACCCAGTTGCTTTTGTTTTAGGAGGAAGGGGAAGTGGGAGAGTTGGGGTCCTTGGTCAGTCAATCTTTGTGGACAGGACTCTCTGGTCATGTCCTTCTGGCAAATCTTAAACAGCATAGTCATTTCTGGACGTACTTCTTAATCTCCTCAGGTGAGCAAAGTTTTGAGTAATGTAGAGAGCAAGATGGAGTCACTCATGTCAAGCAAGGGCCTGTGTCTAGCAATGATGCAAACAGTTAAGGGTACTGCAGCTACCAGATATCACCGATACCAGCACCATCAGATGACACCCCAGAACTAATAACAAGTAGAAGCAGGGGAGGTCTGCAGAGGCCCAAGACTGATTAAATATCTTTAAAGGAGAGAATTTTTGCAGGAAACTGTCAGACTCCTCAGACGTGACCCCTCTATGACCACCTAAAAAAGGCAGCTGCTTCATAGAATGAGTTTGGAAGTTTTCCTTCCATTTCTATTCTTGGAACAGTTTCAAAAGAATAGGTATTAAGTCTTATTTAAATGTTTGGTAGAATCCCCCTGGGAAGCCATCTGGTCCTGGACTTTTGTTTTTGGGAGATTTTTGACTACTGATTCAATTTCTTTGCTGGTTATGGGTCTGTTCAGGTTTTCTATTTCTTCCTGTTTCAGTTTTGGTAGTTTGTATGTGTTCAGGAATTTATCCATTCTTCCAGATTGCCTAATTTGTTGGCATATAATACTCTCTTCTAATTGTGTTTCTTCAGTGTTGATTGTGACCTCTCCTCTTTCATTCATGGTTTTATTTATTTTGGTCCTTTCTCTTTTCTTTTTGGTAAGTCTGGCCAGGGGTTTATCAATCTTGTTAATTCTTTCAAAGAACCAGCTCCTAGTTTTGAGATATTTTCTACTTTTTTTTTAATTTCTAGATCATTGATTTCTGCTCTGATCTTTATTATTTCTTTTCTCCTGCTAGATTTAGGCTTTATTTGCTGTTCTTTTTCCAGCTCCTCTAGGTGGAAGATTAGGTTGTATATTTGAGACTTTTCTTGCTTCTTGAGGAAGGCCTGTATTGCTATATACTTCCCTCTTAGGACCACCTTTGCTGCATCCCAACGGTTTTGAACTGCTATGTTTTCTTTCTTTTTTTTTAATTTTTTAAAATTTTATTATGTTATGTTAGTCACCAAACAGTACATCATTAGTTTTTGATAATACACTATATGTGGACTAAATTGAATTTAAATTAAAAAATAAGATAAAAACAGAGAGGGCGGCAAACCATAAACTATAAGAAACAAACTGAGGATTGCTGGAGGGGAGGGGGGTGGAGATTATGTAGGAAAAGACATTAGGGTTTGAAGCCAATGGCCAAGAAAATTCTTGAGATGCCATTGGTGCAAAAAGGAGGTTTTATGAAAGCACAAGGACAGGACTCGTGGGTGGGAAGAGCTGCACCGGGTTCACGAGGAGTGACCCATTATATGCTTTCAAGTTGGGAGGGGGTTAGGGACAGTGTAAGCCTCCCAGGTATTTTGAAAACAAAGTTTCCAGGATCCTGAGGGAGCTTGCTATTGTTGGGAAAAGGTCATTTATTACTGTTTAGTAAAACTCAGTCCTGAGACCCTACAGATGTATATCAGGGGGTCATGTGCTTGGGGGATGATTACCAACACGTATCTTGGTGGGTAGAGATAAAGGAAGTTTCCAAAGGAATTTCTATATGTTAAAGTAGACTTACAGGATCCTGGGGGGTCAAGGTAAGGTTGTCTTTGGCCCTTAGCAAAGTATCAACATCCAGGCAGGTGAGTCCCTAGAAGAAGGTCACTCTGCCTGTTCAAGGACTTGTCCATGGGCTGTGGGTAGGAAGGACATTTAACAATTTTTGTTCTGCCTTCATTTCCCACATCAGAGGGATGGGGTAACTGGGTAGTGGACATTAAGGAGGGCACTTGACGTAATGAGCACGGGGTATTATCTGCAACTGATGAATCACTGAATTCTACCACTGAAACTAATAATACACTATATATAAACTAAATTGAATTTAAATAAAAAAAGTTTGTTGTTTTTTTAAAAAGGCAGCTGCTGCCAAATTCATCTGTGAACAGAGAACTGAGATCATTCCCTGCTTGAACATAATATGCAGTAAGTGCTGAGAGATGACCAAGACCAGGCCTTATCTCAACTGCGTGCCTTATCTCAACTGCATGCCCACAGACTGGCTTCATGTTTGGTTCATTAACTTCCCATCCTCTGTTCTATCTGGTTTGTTGTGTGACTTGTCTTGTCTTCTGTTTTGTGTGGAGCTAAGTTAATCACGTGGTAAAATGCCATTGATTTTGGAATCCTGAACCTGCTTTATGATTATGTTAAGAATGAATAAAGCTGACATTGTGGAAAGACAAAACTCGTGTGTGTGCCTTCGTGGTGTGCTCTGACAGGTAATAAGCAGTTTTTGCAAACCTTAGCTGTAACATGCCTATGTGCAGGGCTAAGCAGAAGTCCCTAAGCTATAGGTCGCCACACCAGGGGAGCTCTAAGGAACATGGAGTAAGATGTGCTAAGTTTTTTCCCTGTTACAGAGTGCTGAGTCCAAGTGAGGGCCGAATAGGCCATTGTCTGTAAGGAACTCACTCCTGATAGACTGTCCTTTTAGTCACTGGGGAAAGGACTATGTAGGAAATGGTTTTTGAACAATTAGCCATTAATTTAGAAAAATAAATACATTTTTATGTCTATTTCACACCATTAAGGATTAAATTTCAAGATGGACAAATTAACTCAGCAGAATATAGGAACTATACAGATAGAAAATACAAAAATGTCTAGTAAGGATTTCCTAAGCACAATATCTTAATTGGATAATATAAAGGAAAAAATATCCCAGTAAATAAAAAGGTTAAATTTCTTTACACCAAAAAATACCACAAAATACCTAACAACGAAGGACAGATTGGGATAATATTTTTTAAAGTATTTAAAATATAAAATATTAATGTAGTCTTCCAGGTACAATTCAAAGGTGGGAAGAGTGTTTATCTCACCTTCCCAAGATAAAAAGCGAGAAAAACTTCAGATTAATGACTCCCTTGACCCCATCAGAGCATTGAGTTTTCAGACCAGCAATCAACTGAAAACTTGAGAGGCAAGTGTCCACAGGGAGAAATAAGACCTGAGCATTTACTTATGGGATAGACACTATCTAATGCCATGTAAGCTAGTAAGGAGATTCAGTTAGAAAATTTCTAATTGCTAAGGGACAAGTATGGGCTTGTATGAGAATATTAAATCCCTGAGAGCTACATGTCCAGGGTGGTTTCTACATTTGTGTAGAACTTTTTCTCCAGGAGCCACCTAAGGTGATGGCAGGGAATACTGGTGGAGCACAGAGGAAGGTTCCACGGCAGCCATCTTCAAACCTCCCAGAAGTATCTTCCCTACTTTCCCTGGAAACAAAAGCCTCCATCTGTTGGGGGCAGGGAGGTAACAAAACTAGCCCAAGGGCATTGGTGGACAGGCATTTCAGTTGGGGGGAGGGAAATACAGCCACCATGAAATCCATTCAGACCTTCCCCCATGCCTCCCATAAGCGGTGGGGGAGCTTTAGTCTGCAGAGGCATAGAAGAAAGAAAAAGATAACCCTGTGGCCTGAGGGCACTGGTGGAAACACTCCACAGGTGGTGGACAGCAAAGGAGAGGAGGCCCTGCCCATGCAGGAGGGCAGGAGCTCTTGTGGAGGCATGCAGGTTGGCAGAGAGCAGACATTCAGAAAAATACTCTGGCAAATTGGCCCACATCATAACCACAAGGTTACACTAGAGGTATCACTAGAAGCGTCTGGTAGACCAGGAGTAATTGTACCAGCAATACCTCAAACCCAGTCCGGCTCCTGACCAGACCGATGCAATGCCCAGCAATACCTCAGTATGCATTGTCCTCTACAACATGTGTGGTTTTCATCAAAAATCTTGAGGTATATAAATGCAAGAATAGACAGTCTGAAGAGATGAAAGAATCATCAGAACCAGACTCAGATATGACACAGATGTTGAAACTATCATACAGAGAAGATAAAGTAGCTGTGACAAATACATTAAAGGCCCTAATGGAAAAGGAAGGTACCAGATAGGTGATCACCTACACGATCAGGTGGGTGATTCCAGGAGAAAGATGGCAGCTGAAAGAATCAGGGGTAAATGCTAGAAATCAAAAGCACAGTAACAGAGATAAAGAATGTCTTTGAAAGGCTACTCGGTAAACTACAAACAGCTGAACAAAGACTCAGCTTTGACAGGTAATAGAAATCACATAAACTTCATTCAAAGAGAAAAAGAGTAAAAAAATAATTAGAGAGAATCCAAGAACTGGACAACATTCAATGATATAATTCATGGAATATATGGAATTTCAAAGTGAAAAGTGAAAGAGAATGGGATAGTAGAAACTCTTGAAGGAAGTGTATGGGAGCCCAGAAGCCCAGAGTGAAGGAACCCTGAGCGGGGATCTGCCTGAGGACACCTCCCTGCCTCCCCTCTCCTGCCCCCACCCAACCTTCAGGGGTGATGCACTCTGATGACCAGTGAGGGGCCCCAGTGCAGGGCTCCTGCCCCCTCTCTACCTACTGTGATGCTGGTCCTCAGTCACTCAACATCTGACCGGAAGCACTTTTCTGTGTGCTTATTTTTATATCCAAGAATAGCTTTCACCAGAACATCACGCAGTAGCTCAAGGGGAAACAATGAATGTTTTTAAAACAGTTACAATTTCTGTCACTTTAGTTGTGCTTGCTCAGAGGTTTTGGATTGGTATTCCACAGGACCAAGGTGATGCTCCCACTTTTCATCCCTCCCCACACTCAGCCTCGGGCCCAGCCCACCTTACACATGAGCACACACCTACATGGCGGCTTATAGCCCTCTGCCACACTCTTTCCTCCATGGGGTAAGAGAGTTGTCATCACTCCTGTGAAGGACAGGCCCTCCCTGAGCATGGGCCGCTGGACTGTCAGCACTCATGTCTGTAGAACATTCTGTGTGGATGAACTAGATGACCACTGGCCTTTCTTGTGTTGTCTTTCAAAGGAGAAAAGGCCTATGTGTTCTTAACTCAGAAGTGGGAAATACAGCAGCCAGAGCATGCTGAAGTTTTGAAGGCTCTTCCTATGACCTCACCTGGTCCTACTGAAATCAGTCATGATTTAGCAGGAGAGAGAAGGAACCTCCAAAACCCATTTGACAGTTGACCAGCAGGAGATAGAGATACATCCTATTTCAATGGAGGAAAGCATCATCTATGTCCAGGAAATAACTTCCTGTTACACTTTGTGCTTTTGGCAAGTAATCATACATGTAGTTCTCTTCTCTACTATATTCCCTCTCTGGCTGACAGGCGTTTTGAGAGATCTCTGCTAATTACTTGCCAGTTTGATGCTCTTGTAGGTAGAAGGTAGGAGAAGCCGGTCAGTCCAACAAACACAATGAGTGTCGTGGACAATGAGTGGGTAGGAACTCAGGCCACTTGGGTAGGAACTCACAAGATATGGATTATGAGTTCTCAGCAGCTGTTGCTATTATCTAGTATTTTTTTTTTTATTGTTGTCCTTTGTTGCTGTGCCCTTGAGCAAAGTCCTTGAAAGACAGCACAGCAGAATACAGGAGACAGAAACATTTGACTTCCCACAGGCTGGAGCAGCACTTGATTCCTCCTAATCAAGCCCTGCTGGGAACAATAGAGGTTTGCTGAATGGGCAAATCAAGAAACCACGAGCCCTGGGTGCAAAAATTATGATATCTTCAGCAAAGAAGTGTCTA
The DNA here is from genome assembly GCF_964656455.1 of Halichoerus grypus. Taxonomy (NCBI): domain Eukaryota; kingdom Metazoa; phylum Chordata; class Mammalia; order Carnivora; family Phocidae; genus Halichoerus; species Halichoerus grypus. Next base: position 194,090,134 of record NC_135715.1, read on the forward strand.
ATATTTCCTGAGAACTACAACTATCTGAAATGGACCACAACTTGGAAATTTTAGCAGCAGAGGAAAAACAACTTATGCAAAACAAACAAAAAGCTTTTGCCAAATTTAAAATAGTTCTAATCATTTCTAAAACATCCTATAAAATGGCAGAAATGCTGTGCCTTGAAGAAAAAAACCTAAACTCAAGGAAATTACTGATTGCACTCAAAACATTTTCAGCCTCTCTCATATGCATAGATGCAGGTGGAAGCTACAGATTTTGAGTATAAGAAATAAATAACAAAATTTGTAAAATGCAGGTGCATTCATTTTTTTAAAACATGTACTTGCCATATTAGACCACACTGCGTTTTTTGAGGGCTAAAACACCATCACATAGAAAAGTCTGAGTTAAAATGTCACATTAAGGAAATGAATAATAAAAAATTTTAAGAAACTCAAGAATGTGCAGAAGATTGACCAAACTGCATGCCCGGAACAGATGTGCGGGGACAGAGGGCACCTATGGATGTCACTATGGAGACATGAGTGCAGGTCAGATGGAGAGGGAGAGAGACTGGGATTGGAGGCTCTGCTTACAGCAATGACGGATTTGGTGAATGAGAGCAGCCTCCCCTCCTGAGAAATAACAGGAGATCTGGACAAGATATAGGAATAAGAAACATGGTTGTGGTTAATCGAGGGGTCACGAGTTAGGACAGGAAGGGGACTGAGTGGGGTAAGGACATTTGCAGAAGCTGTTGCCGAGAGCTAATGACTGGCAATTCAGGGTGCCAGCCAGGAGCCAAAGAGAAGCTGGAGACAACCATGGATCTGTCAATTGGTAAGAGCAAAGCTTCCCTCATGGGCCTGCCCCTGGGATTAGCCTGTGCATTGTGTGGCAATCAAGCAAACTTCAAATTATCTTGATTTCTAAAATCAGATTAAAAAGGATAAGATTTCCAGATTCCCTAGGCTCTGGCCAGAATTCTCCCTTAAGAAAGGTAATACTATCATAGACCTCATAGAGCTCATATAAATGTACTCTGCTTGAAAAAAAAAATAGTAGGACTATAATATAAAGCATGACTAGAAATCAAGAGAATAAAATAAAGAGGTAATACAAGAAGGTTAGGTAAAGGTTTTGTAACTATGGATAATAAAATATAATGATAATAATAGTAAACTGAAAGATAGAGAAAAATGTCAAAAATGAGCCACAGAATACAGAGACAGAGGATAAAGTGATAACATATATGCAGTTGGAGTCCAAATAAGATGAGAATTACAGAAGCAATATTTGAAGAGATAAAACCGAGAGATATCAAGTCACAAATACAAGAAAACCTGAGTCCCATGAAACTTGCTTGAAATACATTTGGTATATCAAAATAAAATTTCTGAAAATCAAAGAAAAAGACAAAATTTTAAAGTTGCTAGAGGGAAAAGATGATTATCTAAAAAGGAACAGCAAGGAGATTAATTTTTTAATAGAATACCGTTTGAGGACCTCATTCTGTAAAATCATGGAGTGTAGGGTACACAGCTGCTGGAAATCATTCTCGAGAGCAGGGCATCCCACACCTGTCACAAGAAACTGGCCAGCGTGTCACTTGGATAGGGAAGCAGCTTAGATCTCACACCAGGTGTGAAGACTGCAGTTAGAAGATGTGCAGCACATTCCACATTTCCTTCCACCCTGGCCTCGCAGGAGGCATACTTGACAGCCTGAACACAGCCACCTCCACACCGCGTGGGGCAGAGCACTTCAGGAGCCTGATCTGGTACAGCCATTCCTCTCTCTCTCTCTCTGGTTAGAAACCGAACTTCTGCTTGCGTTTATCACTTGACTGAGAAAATTAAATTCAGCCTTGTGTTTCATATTTGAGTGATTTGTGATTTCCTTAACATTCTAAAAATGGGTTGAAATAATTAAAACAATTTTATTAAAAATGGCTATATTTTAAGTTGACACCTATGACTCTATATTTATCATGTCAACTGACTGTATGTGCAGCATTTAGAAACATTTTAAGTGATTGGTATCTGAGACTCCCTGCTTGCCAAAACCAGACCAGAAGAGTCATTTTTTTTTCCTGTTCGTATCTGAAGTCATTTTATATTGTATTTTGTTTTTACCTCACACTGGGAATTTATTTCTGGTGTGACTCAATAAGCCTGTCATTACCCCATGTTCTGCATGTTGGAATAAAAATTACATAATTAAAACCATATTAACTGTATTGGTTACACTGGTGCCCATAAAACACAGCTGTTCACTTGCACACAGAACCTGCAGGACCCAACACCTCTTCACTCTTTTCTTCAGCTCCACCAAGTAAAACACAGAATGGACCAGACTGATGGGGAGCTTGAAGGGGCAAGAAGAGTGGGAGCCATGCAAGGTGGACCAAGAGCCCAGTCACCGGACAGGTGTGCATCGAATGGTGGAAAACAAAAGATGGTCTTTGTTGTCCTGGGCTGGCCAAATGGCCATATAAAAGCTCGTTGGTATTTTACTTCTTGATGACCAGCTGTCCACTGAACCCTGATATCTGCTACAGAATTCATAATGGGTAACATTCAATTCAATCCCATCATTCAGTTCATGACGGGTATGTCCCCATGAGAATTTGGGTTTTATCCCTTCTCGTGGTACATAAAGGCCACCCAGCTTTTCCAAGTCCAATACATAAAAGTTTTCTCTATTAATTTAGAAATTAATACTTTTCTACTGTCTTTGAAACCCCAAGCAATCTTCCTATTGCTATAATTCTATTTGAATTTCCATACTATTTGAGTTTTCATAGTTCAGATGATTGATAAATAGAAAGATAAAACTTTATTAGATGACTCATCTAAAAAATTTAAAGTTATTTTATAAATTTGCTCATTTTACTCTATTAATACAAATAGGCCTTTTAAATAGAAAAATAAAATGAGCAATACAGACATTTATCCCTATAAATAAAAAGTGCAGTCACCCCACACATGTACACACCTCAGCCTCAATGCCTGTTTCTGTGGATGTAAACGGCAAACCATCCCTTGCCACGTCTACCCCCAGAGTGATCTTGAGGGTTGACAGAAGAGGCATGTTGAGAGGCGTGACGTGGCCATGATGACAGAGAACTGTCGCTCGTAATGGTGGCCTCCCAATGCCCTCTGATGCTGACTCGAGGGAGAGATAAGCCATTCTAAACATAAGAATGGGGAGTGTGAGAACATAAAATGAACACGAGTCAGAAGTCAGTGGTCACTATCCTAAAGAAACAAAATATAGAAACAAAACTGTAGAGACGACTATACCCGACTCTGCCTCTGTGTATGTATGTGTGTGTGTACATGTATGTGCGTGTGCGTGTGCGTGTGGATATCTGTGTATGGATGAGTGTGTGCACGTGTGCGCCCCTGTGTGTGCATGTGTGTCTCTGTGTGCATGCGTGTGGGTGCCCATGTGTGCACACGTGTGCATGTGTGGGTCTGTGCTTGTATAACTACAAAGTCAGCACATAAAATCTGGGGCACCACCAGAGAAATGGTCTCCACTAAATAAATTTTCAAGAAAACCCGTTTGAGAAAAGTTGCTCTGGGCATTTATTTTAAATGGAATCCCAGATTATAGGTTTTCTAAATACTTTAAGGTATTTTTATGTTTCCCTTCAAAGAGATGACATTTCAATTTTACCTGCAGTATGCCATCAATACATGGTGTAAATTTTGTTTTCTCATTTGACTAAGCTAAAAAGATATGCGTGATGTCTCCACCCATGTGAATAATTTGACAAGGTTTTCCTCAAATAAACTAAGTTATACAAGTGTCCCTTGTCATGTGGAGGTTTTCATATCTGTGCAATTGTATTTGTCACTTTAGGAAATGCCCGTTAGTGAATGTAAGCAGCACAGGACCACATCCTGACTGTAGAAACTATCTCATGTCCTTCTATTTCAATTAATCTTTGACAAGTACAGTGGGAGATTTCCCTAGTTTTTGTTTGCTTGCTTGCTTTGCTTTCCCTTTTTCTCTCAATAGCAAGAGGCCAGCACCTTCCAGATTTGCAGTTCAGGTGTTACACACATGAGCTAGGCTGCTCAGCATACCTGTGCAGGTTGCATCTGCCTCCATACCTAAAAGGAGGTACCCATGTAGGCGATTGAGACCCCAGCTGCTGGACCTCCACACAAACACTGATCTACCTGGGAGTCTCCTCAATAAGGACTTGGGTCTGAGCCCCTCCCCTGGGCAGCTGGGTCCCTGCTGCATTGACCCTGAGAGTCCATGAAGAGGTTCAATCAGCACTTAAGTCTGTTGGGGTTGTGTTGCTGATTCTCACCAGGTGAGGTAGTGGGCATGGGGGGTGAAGTTTTTACAAACTTTGTCACCCACGGCTAGGGGCAGGTTCTGGGTCCTCACACTAGGCTGGACATTGGTCTCTGCCACTGGCCAGCTGTGTGACTGCAGGTTTGCTGCAGCTCAGCTTCCTCATCGTTGCCAACCCAACATTGTCCCCAGCAGCAGGGCTCCCCTGCATCCCCTGGGTGGCTTGCACAGGTGGGGGCTGTGGAAGATGGGAGGACACCTCAGACAAGGATGAGAGTAAGCCTACAGGCACCCTAGTGCAGTGGACTGCAAGCTCTTTAAATTACTCACCCATCAGCAAATAGTGTTGAGATCCCATATTTGTGTGTTTATGTATTCACAAATTGTGTATATCCCTCTACATTTAATAATGTATTATTAAACATCTATATATTATTAGATTAATTTTTTCTGTAGCTTATAAAGTATTACAAACTAAAACCATGAAGCAAATGAGCTAAAGATGACACAAGGTAACAGCAAATCACTCACTCACTCTCATAGCTAATATCTAGACCCGTGCACACAGGGTTCATATCAATAGTCATGCCTGAAAAGGCATTTTAAAGACCTTCATCATGACCCCATTTATCTTGCTCCGTGTGGCATGGGCTCTGCTTTGGTGGACAAGGATGCCATTCACAGATAGGTGAGTATCGGCCTCCTCCCTCCCCCATCCCTAGTATCCCACTTGTTTTTGTCTTATCAGGGACAATATGACCTCCAGTCACTTAATGTGGACCCCAAACTGCAGCCTACTGAACATGTGGAGTAAGAGGGGCTAAGCTCCATAGGAGGAAAGAGCTGACACTGAGGAGCAGGATGCAGTGTTCAGCCAACATGGAAAGTGAGTCAAGCATCTGCTTCCTTCCTGTTTTGAGATGTCATACCTCTTCCTAAACCCTACCTCCTGGGGGTCACTGAGCAGCACTGCTGGAGCAATGCTCTTGCTATGGGGTTTTCTGCACCTGTAAACAAACAAGAACATTTGTCAATGTCTTTCCACTAAGAAGACATATGTAAAAAATGCAAACACAGAAAACCAATAGCCATTGACAACGACAGCTATTTATATGTAAAAAGAACATTTTAACAAGACAAGAAAATCACACATGAGGATCAACATGCTGTAGAAGCTACACAGCAACTTGTCACAGTCTGCACACTGCCTCTCAGAACCACTCACAGGGCGGCCATCACAATTAGCATCTTGTACAGAAGGGCACCCAAGCTGCGGGGTACAAGTATGGCTTCCAGTCAGCAAACCCCGCAATTCTGGGCCTGGACCTAGGAGCCCACAGTCTTGCCCAAGGTCCAGTTCTTCCTGCCCCCTTTTGTTCCACCATCAACCTTTGCAGCTAGTGAGGGCGAACATCCTGCACCAGGGACGAGATTCCATCCCCACCGGGGAATCAGATGCCACTGAGAGCCTGGGGTCTTAGACCAGAATTGTGTCCTGGTGGCCGGTCTCCTGAGTAGCTTAGCCGAGGATTAGTCACAGCATTTGGGAAGGGATGTCTTTCCACAAACGTGGTAGAACACTTGGCTGGAAGCTTTACAAAAGTGCAAATGTATCATTTTAGATGTGGAAATGGTGCCCTTGCAGGATAAGAATTACTCCATCCTCCCCAGAGAGTGCTTGATCTGCAGAATGGTTTGCTTTCAGTTTAATTCGTGGTGACATTGTTTCTCGGTGTCTGTGTGGTGCTGGTGTCCTGGCTCTTGTGACTGCCCCACATCCCAGCTTCACTCAGGGTCCCCAGAAGGTCCTCAGACAGTCCACCATGCCGGCCTAGCTCCATCTCTGGTGGCAGGTCCCTCTCTGTCTCTTCACCCAGAGCCCTCTTCCCTCACTGGATATGATGGCGCATGTCTCCAAAACTGGCACTTTCCTTTCTCTCTTTGAAATGGCCGTCTTCCTTCTCCTGGAACATGGCCCAGGGCTGCACACTGCTACCTGCCAAGCCACCTTTCCCCTTCTCAGCCCCAGACATGCCCTGCTGCCACCACAGACCCCACTATGTCACCCATGGATGCCCCTACCCATACATGACTTCACTTCCCAATGCTGACACTCAAGCTGACACAGGCCTTTGCCTGCATGTGGACTCCAGAGCTGGCTCGTGCCCCATGAGGGAAGGGTGACAGACCCAGCTGGTCTGGCCCACCATCTTGTCCTACAAACTCTATTCTGAGAGGCACTTTCACCTCCAGAAACAGCCATCCCAACCCTGAGTGGGAGACTGATCACGCACTGATTTCATCTCTCTGAGAAAGGTGCCTCTCTCTGCTATTTACTACCAAGACCTCAAGACCAAGGGCACCGCTGGCACCCAGAGAGAAGGGCACGCTTGCTGCTCTGCAGCCGCTCCCCACAGCCACAGGCAAGAACCAGGCTCTGGACAGTGACCAGCAAGTTGAAGCTCCGTGTGGAGGGTGGCCCATGGGGAAGGGATGTAGCTTGCATGTACAGGCAAATGAGGGTCAAGAGAAATGGGGAGGGGATGGCACTTGCCTCCTGCGATCCCAGTGCAGAGGGAGTTTCAAAGTTTAAAACCTCTTTTTTTGTAAATGGTGTAGAAGCAACATCAATGGCATGCACACTCTCACAGGGCACACATGGGCTCCGTGTCCCAGGGAAAGGTTAGGGTGGGGGTTTCCTGTGGCTGTGGATTCTGAGAAGAAGTGAGGTCACCAGTTACCCAGGGTGAGTGTCAGCCTCTGGAGGCTGCAGCCAGGGCTTCAGTAATATCTTTTGAGCTTGGCAGAGGCTGCCACACCCAGGGACTGCTGGATTCACTCCCACAACCAGCGCTGCTGTCACACCAGGACTTGGGTTCTCATCAGGTCATGGACAACCCTAAAGACTCCAGGCTTAAAGAGATTGCCTGACTGGTGGAGTTACTGTGGGGAGGTCCTGTCATCAGTTGGAAATGCTCCTCTTGAAAAGTAATGAGGCCTGTATGTTACCTAGAAAATCTCTGCCTTTTGGCCGAACTATTTAATCCATTCATATCTTTTTTTTAAATTATGTTAATCACCATACATTACATCATTAGTTTTTGATGTAGTGTTCCATGATTCATTTTTGTGCATAACACCCAGTGCTCCATGCAGAACGTGCCCTCTTTAACACCCATCACCAGGCTAACCCATCCCCCCACCCATTCACAACTAATGCAATTATTGAGGTAGTTGAATTTACATCTACCATTTTATTATTTATTCTACATTATTTTAGCTCCTCTTTTCCTCTTTTTCTCTCTGCATTTGTTTTCAACAATTTTCAGTATATTTTAATTCTTCTGTTCATTTTTTAACTATGGTTTTGAAGGTTTTTTAGTGGTTACTCTAATGATTACATTATGCCCCTTTAACTACAATCTACTTCAGGTGAATACTGACTTCATTGTAGTAAGAACAGCAATTTCATTTCCATGTAATTCCTACCCTGTTTTTAAAATCAGTTTCCTGACATAAAATCCATTAAATGTTTACGTAACCTAAGTGGCAGTCCAGTAAAGCATGGAAAGCATCAGGCTGGACTAGAACAGTACCCACCCGCCACAGGTCTGAGAAACAAATCAGTCAGTGTTTGTAGAAGCACCTAGATTCTTAAAAACTGTAGCTTCTTCAATATTTTTTTTTCATATTTGTATCTATGGTTGGTATTTATATACAAGAAAGGCTATTAAGACTTCAGATCAGTTTGTAGTCAAAGACCTTGGCTCAATGCTCAAAGTTTTCTAAACCCCAACACCAGCCTTATAGGACACCAAATATCTAGCAGCCCCGTCGCTTGCATTGTTTGGGCACATGGAAAATTGAGTTGTACTCACTGTTATCAATGCACTGAGAGACTAAATTACATTAGGTCAACGCCCTGCAGCAGCCAATCCGCTGGGATGCAAGCAGATGAGGCTGGACGTGACAGCGACCCAGCAGAAGCCCTGTGGTTTTAGTCCAGACGGGGGAGATCAGTCCGGCCTGACATCAGTGACACCAGAACCATCTGAAAACACTTCCTTACCGCCCGTGTGAGAGAGCAAGTCCCTCAGAAAGTTCCTGAGGCCAGGAAGCCACACGGAAAACAACCCCCTCGACAGTGGAAGTAATGCGACACCATGTTTGGTGACACGGCCCCTCATGACCAGCAGATGTGCAGCAGGGACACGGGGACAACCTTAGGTCTTGTTAACAATTTATTCCTTGAATTGCCAGGACCCCTTAACCTATAGAAAAATTTCTCGTTGGGAATTTTAATGAATCTCTGCACCTTTTATTGGTGAAAGATTTCCACACAAGAAAACATGATCACTTTATTCCCGAGAACTAATTTACAACTTGACTTTATACTTTCTCAGGGAGTTTGTAGTTTTTAGAAAACAGCAAATTATAGAAAGGAATGTTCCTCCTCATTAAAAGTGTCACACTGGCAGGAATGTGCTACTTTAGAAAGAAATCACTTTTTAAATTGATATCTAAACAACACGAAAGCAGGACTGCACACTTGCCTGCCTTAGCCAAGAAGAATTACAGCCACCATAGCTGCATTTCCCTTAATGGCTGTTCCGTGACACAAAACCTGAGCACTTCTGTAATAATGAAAACAACCATTACTAGAAAGGCTACACACTGCGCAGAAACCACCAGCACGGAAGTCACCGATCTCTCCCTCCAGGGGGCGTCGGAGCTTCCGGTGGGGTCACGGATCTCTCCCTCCAGAGGGCTTCAGAACTTCCGGTGGGGTCACGGATCTCTCCGTCCAGGGGGCGTCAAAGCTTCCGGTGGGGTCACGGATCTCTCCGTCCAGGGGGCGTCAGAGCTTCCGGTGGGGTCACGGATCTCTCCAGCCAGGGGGCTTCAGAACTTCCGGTGGGGTCGCGGATCTCTCCAGCCAGGGGGCTTCAGAACTTCCGGTGGGGTCGCGGATCTCTCCGTCCAGGGGGCGTCAGAGCTTCCGGTGGGGTCATGGATCTCTCCGTCCAGGGGGCGTCAGAGCTTCCGGTGGGGTCACGGATCTCTCCCTCCAGAGGGCTTCAGAACTTCCGGTGGGGTCACGGATCTCTCCGTCCAGGGGGCGTCAGAGCTTCCGGTGGGGTCACGGATCTCTCCGTCCAGGGGGCATCAGAGCTTCCGGTGGGGTCACGGATCTCTCCCTCCAGAGGGCTTCAGAACTTCCGGTGGGGGTCACGGATCTCTCCAGCCAGAGGGCTTCAGAACTTCCGGTGGGGTCACGGATCTCTCCAGCCAGAGGGCTTCAGAACTTCCGGTGGGGTCACGGATCTCTCCGTCCAGAGGGCGTCAGAGCTTCCAGCAAGAGAAAATTGTCCTTGCCAGTTCCCTTCATATTTTTTTTATAAAGACTGTTTATCCATGTAGAAAAATAATGTGTGAGATATGTTGATTCATTTTGGGAATGTAAGTGTTCCAACAGGTTTTAAGTTTGTAAGATTTGAAATGGGTTATCCTTTTCATTTTATTTTTATTTGAAATAATTTCTGGGTAGTTCCCATGTGATGGATGCTAAATGAAAGCCTTCTTGTCCTGATCCGGGTTGTCTACCTGCAGGGGCATCCCACCTTTAGCCTCCTTCAACCTCAGGGAAGGAGTGGAAAATCTATAGGAAACCACACTGTGTAATTAGCTTAAAAGGATTTTTAAAAATGTCTGTCATTGTAACATTTTAATGGCAAGTTCTTTCAGAATTACTGTTTTTCAGTGGAGTGTCGTGGCAGTCATGGCTGGATGTAGGGGGAACTGACCGCCCAAGAGAAACACGGTGGCCGTTCTGTGGGTGTGGAGTAATAGCTCAGGGTGTCACACGGGGGTGACGAGGTGTCAGTGGGACTGTCGTAGCAAAGTTAAGGGTGTGCTGAATGAGTCCTCTTGAGATCTACCCAGTTAGTGGCCTTGACCCAGGGGCGTGAAGAAGTGTCTGGGAGCCTGGGGAGGCAGGACCGGGGGCAAGCTGGGCCTTTCCTCTGCTGGACGCTGAGGGTGGACTGCAGGTGACAGCTTTCCAGGGCCAGCGGCCCTGCTGAAGGTCCCCTGAGATGGCAGTCCTAAGGCAGTGACAGTGGGGGTAGGGACACTTTGGCAGCATATTAACTATCAGACACCCAAACACACATTGTCAGGGCTGATAATCCCTTTGGTTCACTGCACCCAAGGACCCTCCATGTATAGAGCTCAAAGGAAAACAACAAGCAGTAACCAGAAATGCGACAGCCCATGTACAACTAAAGAAATAATGTTGAAAAGAAAAATACACACTCTCCAGAAAAGGAAACTATAACCTGCACACACACACACACACACACACACACGCACACACACGCACACACTCAAATATCAGATTTTCTGGCATCATATGACCTTAAAAACTAAATCAGTAGAGTAACTAAAAACTAAATCAGTAGAGTAACTAAAGAAAAAGTTGACTTCTGAATATGCATTTAGAGTCCTGGATGACCAAAGAAAAGAAATGCAGAGCAAAGATGCAGACACAGAATTGACAATTGTCCAGGGCACCTCCTAGGGTAACAGAAGGATGGGGAGGGGACATGCAGGCAGGGTCCTAATTGGAGCATTATCTCAGCATCACCAGCATAAAAGGGCAGAACAGGTGGAAACTGATGAAAGTCATGATCCATAAGAATAAATAAAAATGTTTTTAAATCTTCCAGACATAAAGGCTAGTTACTGAAAAAAAAAAAAAAAAAAGAATAGGGGTGCCTGGGTGGCTCAGTTGGTTGAGCATCTGACTCTTGATTTTGGCTCGGGTCATGATCTCAGGGTCATAAGATGGAGCCCTGCGTCAGGCTCCTTGCTCAGCTCAGAGTCTGCTTGTCCCTCTCCCTCTGCCCCTCCCCCCTGCTCTCTCTCTCTCTCTCCCTCTCTCTCAAATAAATAAATAAATAAATAAAATCTTAAAAAAAGTAAACAAGCCACAGGCTTTTGTAATACAAGATAAAAAAAAAAAAAAACAACAATCTTTGGACTGATGTTTACTTTTGTTGCAACAAAAAGAATACAGTACAGAAATCCTACAGCCAGATTATACAAATTCATTTGTCTAACAAAAGAGATGTGGGTTGCCTGGGTGGCTCAGTCATTAAGCATCTGCCTTCGGCTCAGGTCATGATCCCAGGGTCCTGGGATCGAGCCCTGCATCAGGCTCCCTGCTCAGCGAGGAGCCTTCTTCTCCCTTTCCCACTCCCCCTGCTTGTGTTCCTGCTCTCACTATCTCTCTCTCTCTGTCAAATAAATAAATAAAATTTATAAAAAAAAAGAGAGAGATGTATTTTCAGATCTGAAAGGCTTTAGGATACAAGATCCAGGTCTTTGATGAGGAAATCACTCTGGGGAATACTGTATACCAGTGGCATTCAAACCAGCATGCACTAGAATCACCTGGAGGGTCTGTTGAAATAAGGACACTGGGCGGACCCAGAGTTTCTGGTTCAGCAGGTGTAGGGCAAGGAATTCACAAGTCTAATGAGCCCCCAGTGATGTTGATGTGGCTAGTCTGAGCTCCACACTTTGAAAACCACTACTCTAAACAAATGACCCAGAATAGGAAAACAGCACAAAATTGCACAAACTTAAAATATTTAAAGCAAGGGGATATTGTGCAATAATCTGTGAAACCACAGTGGGAAACAGTTGGATCCACAGGCATAAAAGGACTCCATATGCATGCTAGTTTTCCAGCTCTTTTGTTGAAAGGACTTATTTCTCCATGGTTCTGTTGTGCCATTTCCAACATAAATTGTGTACATAAATGGGTGGGTCTTGAGCTACACTTGGTCTATTTTCCCATCCTGGCACTGACAGCAACCTGCCCTAATTATTACAGCTTTAAAGTAGCTCTTGCTCTAAGGGTGAGGAGGACAACCTTCTACCATGTTCTTCTTGGACTTTCATTCCCATGTGCGTTTTAGAGTTAGTCTGTCTAGTTCTAAAGAAAAAGGTAAGAAAAATGCTGAAATTGAATTTGGAACTATAGAGTGTCATGGGAAGAATAAAAATGAAGTTTTATAATTTTTTCCATAAACTTCCAAAACATTTTAATGTATATATTTCTAAAAACCATACACCTATTCATAATATTATAAACTCTATATCTGTATTTTTCTGTATTGCTTTTTGTAGCTATCTTAAACTATAATTAGTTTTAATATATTGATATTCCATCCAGCAAACTTGCTGGACACACTTATTAAAATTATTGATTTTTGTATGTGCAATATAAATGCATTATTATATACATATATTATTTTTTTACATCCAGAATATGTGTGTATATATATTCGTCCAGATTTTAGATATACATATACATATATTTAGTATGTGTATATATATTCCTCCTGATTATATATCTATGTTTTTATGTGTGTGTATGGACCACAAAGAGAAGAGAACGATTATCTTATTACATGTATATAATGGTCACTTCTTTGCTCTTCTTTATTATTTCACCACCTAGGTATGCATGCTTAAACTTTAAATTTTAATTGTGCTCATTGTTTAAAGAAATAATTTTATAATTATTGATTTATATCATACTTCTTTTGCTCAATACCATGTGTATAAGATCCATCCATGTAAGTGCACGTGGCTCTAGTCCATTGTGTTATAGAATCTAATCATATAAACATGATTATACTTTCTACCATCATACCACATCACACCTTCCCACCAGTGATGGACATTGAGGCTATTTACAATTGGGACAATTACAAACAATGTTGCCAGTACCTTCTTGTATGAAGTATGCACATTTCCGGTGGGATGCAATCCCTCAAGTGTTCCCCCGAAGGTTTACAGATTCTCCACCTATTTCCCTTCCATTGTGGCTGTAACAAGGTGTGTTCCACTTGCAAGGTCTGAGGTCCTCTTCTGCATACACCATTCATGACATTTTTGTTAGCAGATTTTTAGTTTTCATATCCCAGTGAATTTACAGGAGTATTTCTTTGCAATTTTAATTTGAGATAGCCTAGTCAACAATAAAGATATTAAGTGTATCTTCATGTGTGTGAGTCATTTGTGTTTCTTCTTTTGTGAATTCCATTTCAAGATCCTCGCCCACTTTATTTTTGGAGGTGTTTAGATATCTGTCTTATTTATTGGCCTTATTAATTTTTATATATCGTGAGATCTTGTTCATTTTTGGTTCTATAGATCACATTTTATTTGCTACTCTGTCTCGTCTTTTCTTGCCCAAGGTGTTCTTTACATAAACAGAACATCTCAATTTATACAGTTATCTTTTCTTTTATGGTTAATGTATTTTGTTTCTTTGTAAAATTGCTTACCTACCCCCAAATTATGAAAATATTCTCTTAAACTATTCCAAGGTTAACAGTTCTTCCTTTCAGATTTGGAGACACAGTCTACCTGGAATTTGTTTTCTTGTGTGAGAGGTTTCATTTTTCCCATGTGATAGTCCACATGACTGAGGACTGTTTGTTACAGTGTTCATCCAATCCCCACCCACAACCCTTCTGTCATGTAGCAAGGGTCCACAAACCCATGTGGGTTTGTCTCTGGACCCTCTACTTTATCCACATTTGAATCAATCTCTATGCCAATTACACAGAACTTTGTAATAACTCCATGTCATGTAGTAGAAATGATTTTCTATTTTGTCCTTCTTTAAGACTGATTATTCTAGACCTTTTGTATTTCCATTTAATTTTTAGAATCAGTTTGTCAGGTTTAGCTCACACACATTCACATGCACACAAGTTTGTTGAAATATTGTCTAGGAATACAATTGGATCTGTAAACCATTTTTGGAGAAATGGACATCTTTACGATATTGAGATTCCCAATCCATGAGCAGATTCACCATCTCCTTGGGAGGGGACCAGGACATCCATGGAGAGATATGCAAGGATGAACTTTCTAGAGGGTTGGATTATCTCTGCTTTCACATATCTCGTGGGAGGGTCTCTGTAACAAGGTGAAGAAGGAAGCCTAAATAAACACGTCTACATCAGTTATGACTTTGACCATAAATAATAGAAAACCCAACACAACTTGGCTGAAACAAATGCTAAAATCCACTGGTTCATGTAACTGAAAATCTGGGCAGCTGGCTTCAGGCACAATGTGATCCAAGGCTACAGTGTCATCAGGACTCACTTCCCTCCCTTGTGTTGTGTCCTCCCAGCAGCCTCAGGCTCATGTCCTGTAGCAATGAGACCAGAAAAAGAGAGAGAAACCTCTTCCAGGGACAACCAGGAACTTGGGTGGTTCCTCATGGTGATGGTCAGCTCACTACATATTCCTAAAAGTGTCACCAAGGTAGAATTAAGACCTGAGGAGCCACCATTGAGAAAACAAGTCTCGACAAGGTGGTTTCCCAGAGAACAGTAAGGATGGATGCTATAGCCAGGAGAAGCAGGTGGACATGTGGGCTTCACCATCCCAGAGTGATCTCTATGTGATGGTCATGCTCCTCAGGCCTCACAGTCACTTCTGGGTCCACATCAATGTAGAGATTTCAGGGAGACAAGTAAAGGTGAAATGTGTGTTATGTCCTTCTAGGAAAACAGAGGTATTTTGTTTGTTTCCTCATTAGAGGTTATAGACATCCAGAATAATCTGTCTACATCAATAATAATACATCAGTTAGGACATTCGGTTACTTATTTTCTTTGAGTGTTTACACACATCCTCAGCTTCAACAAAATAGATATCATTTTTACTTAGTTATTATTTCCAATAAAGACCATTGGGGACTTAATTAATGCAGGGTTGGAGGGTGCTTCAAATTTAGTTGATTAAATTTTCTAGTGAACGCAAGGCAAATTGCATCAAGATTTCACTACTAAATCCTTTGAAGCAGTTTATTAATTGAGAAAGATGAAGCTAGTCTGGAAATGTTATCATAAATGTAATTGAGTTGGGGATTTAATAAATATGCAGTCTTTGCTGGCAAAGTCCAAGAGTAAACAGTTGCTGGAAAGAAACTCAACTGTGTCACCATATGGTGCAGTCTAGCCCTGCACACGGAGAATCAGACAGGGGACTTGCCTTCTCTGCCACAGGCCATTTGCAAACTCAGAGCTGCGCAGACCCTCCATTGCTTCTCAACTGTCCTTTCAAATTAAAGTCATGTCATTTTCCTTCTATCCCTTGCCTTTCACAGCATTCCTGGAGTCCTAGGGTGCAAGGGTGAGATGACTGTGGCTTTCTTGAATGTCTGAGTATCAGCTTCTTAGGATGCTCTGGTTCTCTTCCTCACCTTGACAACACAGGGAGCTTACCGCAAGAGTTAATCCTTGCTGCAGGCCTGAAATTAACCTGACCTGTTTTGCTGAAGTGCTCGGCACAGTGCTGGGTCAAGGCAGGTCTTGGGTGCTGAGATCTATGGTTTGCGTCCCGGCAGGGGGCTATGAAAGGGCTGATATTGGGAATATGCTTACCTGACCAGCAGGATGGCTAAAGCCTGTCTTGGGCTGCCTGGTCCTGAGGTGTTTGTGCACAGGCTTGTAGATCCTGATCTGCAGGGAAGGACATTGCCCATATAGCTTGCAGAGGGAGGACAGCCAAAGCTCAGGCTCACCTCTGAACCTCTCCAAGGCAGGCTTTGGCTAGGACTTGCACATTTACCTCATGTACGTCCTCACCTGACCCATATCCTTACCTGATGTGCACCCTCACCTGACCCATATCCTTACCTGATGTACACCCTCACCTGACCCATATCTTTACCTGATGTACACCCTCACCTGACCCATATCCTTACCTGATGTACACCCTCACCTGACCCATATCCTTACCTGAGGTACACCCTCATCTGATCCATATTTTTGCCTGCTGCACACCCCCGCCTGACCCTTATTTTTACCTGAGGCCTATCCTTCCCTGATCCATATCATTACCCGAGGTATTCTTACCTGATCCATATCCTTACCTGGTGCATCTTTACTTGATCCATATTGTCACCTGATGTACATTTGCATCTGATCCATATTTTTTTTTTAGATTTTATTTATTAATTTGAGAGAGAGAGAGCACGAGAGAGAGAGACCACGAAGGGGGAAGCAGAGGGAGAGGCAGGAGCAGACTCCCTGCTGAGCAAGGAGCCTGACACGGGGCTCGATCCCAGGACCCCAGGACCATGACCTGAGCCGAAGGCAGACACCCAACCGACTGAGCCACCCAGGTGCCCCCTGATCCATATTCGTACCTAATCTATGTAGCCTTATCTAATGAACATTCTTACCTGATACACATCCTTTCCTATGCATATCCTCATCTGATCCATATCCTTACTTCAATGCTATTGCTGTGTTCTGTACTTTTCTTGCACCAAACCATAGGTTTGTCACATAGGTATCTGGGTCCTATGAGTCTTCTTTAGCAATAAAACCCTCCTAACTGCCATCAGTGCAGTACAAAAATACAGCAAAGTTTACTCAACAGCATTTCCAGGCTAAGCCAACACAAAAATGCCTTTTCTAGATATTTGTGGGGTGTTGTTTAATTTTAGGGGGATAAGTCACTGATTCATAGTGATAAGTTCAATGGATGTTTATTTAAACGATTTATTTTCAAATTTGGTCATTTCTGATATTATTACAATGGGTAGCATTGTGATGACAGCTACAAAAGTAAGATAGGCGCAAGGTGTGAATGTAATCGAATTTTTTTTTTCAGTCAGGAGACTGCCCTAACATATGGTTTCTAAATTGCCTCTGAGTTCTGTTCTTTTTTGTTGATATCCATTCTGTGGACATTATCTCTGAGTCACTCACATTAACTAACATGAGACCTGGGACATCTTGGAGGCTAAGAAGTTAACCTGAAGGTTAACTCACCAGAGCTTTGCTCAGACAAAGCTGGGAGAGCACTGACCACTGACCCAGGGGCTGTGGGCATACTGACTGCGGGGCTACAGCAGGGGCTGGAGGACTTGGGGTCTTGGGGGAGGAGGTGGTGACTGGGAGGCATGGCTGGACACCAAAGACTCTGAGAACATGCCCCAAGGCATAACAACGGAATGGCCAGGCTGATAGGAACCACCAGGCTACTCCTCTCCCCCTGTGTGCATGTATATCTGCAGAAGAGATCTTTGCTTCTGATGGAAAAAGATGATGTGTTCCCTACCTTTACATCCATTCAAATGGCTCACATAACAGGTAGTCAATAAATGTTTGTGGAATAAATGAGTCTAAATTGAAAATCACTTTTATGACCTATATGACTATAACTTAAAGTATAAACTTTTCACAATCATACCTGAATATTGTGAAGACAGAAAAGAAATCTACACTTGTGACTTAGAGGGCGCCGATGAGGATTGCAGAGGAGCAGCACATCCAGCGTAAGTGTCAGGGTAGCAGAGAGAAGGCCCACACAGTGGAAGGTGTGAAGTAACTATGACAAAGTGCCGGGCTGCTTCAGCCATGGAGGCAGCCACCCGAGCCCAGACTGGGCAGAGAAGAGACGGTGAGGGCAGAGACCTCCCAGCACAAACACTGTGCCCTTGGCCAGTAAATACACCACTGTTTGTTCATTTTGTGGGCGCTCAGTGGTTTCTGCAAGAGCTTCATATAGTAACCAAAGCTCCTCAGAAGTGACCAGGTGGTGTTGAGAAGCTGGCCCCTCCAGATATAGGAATGGCACTTCGGTGTGCACGTCCACACAGAGAGCACTACAGAGCTTGGGTCACCTGTTCATGGAAGACTGTGAGATGAAAAGAAACCCATCATGTAGCAATAGCCAGCATCCGCAGGAGAAACACAAGCAGATGGCAAAAATGAATCATTGGGAATAAAAACAAGGAGCTGGGCCTCAAAGGAAGAGAATTTACCACAAATATTTATTCAAATGTCCTATAGGAAATGAAGAGCTATTTGGGGGGAAGCTTACTGATGATAATACAAAGAGAGAGAGAGCTTTTATCAGCCCCAACTTGATTAGAAGAGTCACCAAAGAAGATTTCTGTTTTACTGTGAAGGGCTTGTGACGGAATCTGTGCCTATTAATGTCACCTTGGCAGATGCATTCATGGATTTGAACATCAATGCATTTGTTTAAAAAAGACTGTGTTCTCCTTTTATCTATGAAAATACTTTCACATACATAGATCTGTCTGTTTCTGTGTTTTTCTTCCTTTGCAAATCTTACTCATTTTGATGTGAAATAGCAAAAATTAAATGGTCGATAAAAATCAGCATTAAATGTAGCTGCCACACTTACTTTTCCAATGTAGCTGTGAAATGTAAAATCCATGCGTGATTGTGACCACTTACTCACAGAAGGGTCTACTTTTGAAAGTCTTCCCCCACCCTGTTTCTGCCTGTTGTGGGCAGTAACACTGGACCCCACTCAGATCCTCAAGGGGAACACGCAGACGCACAGGAAGGAGGGTGACCGGCATCCCCCAAGCACCCTTGCGCATCTCTGACTGTGTTGTTCACTGCTTCTTAAAAAATAGAAACTTTTAACATTCAATTGCTATTTCAGTTGGATTCATTGGCAAAGATCTTTTATTTCTACAGAAGTCATGTATGTGAATATAGCTTGTGGGTTAATTTATAAACCATGCTCACTTGACTGGAGAAAGGCTGTTAAGTTTATTGGAACTTTTCCTGGTAAAGGAAAGGAGGGCACTTCAGGTGGGGACCGGCCTTGACGTGAAGCTGGAGGGACGGGACACCTGCCCAGGGCCGTGCCACAGAACACGAAGGGCAGAAAGCTCGGAATCATCATCACGGCCAGGGCCTCGAGCGCGGGCGGGGCTGAGAGCCCAGAATCAGCATCCTTGCCCAGGGTTGAGAATCCCAGGGGGCTGCAGGGATCCTCCTCTCTCAGGTTGTGTGTTGTCCTTCAACTGCTGCTTCTCCTTCAGCATCTCTTCCTTCGTTCTGGTGATTTAGGTATCAGGAAACAGAAAAAGAAGAAGCCATTATTAAAAGAGACTGTTCCCATCCTGCCCATCAGGCGAGGCTAAGGCCAGGCATCTTTCACAGCCCCTCTGCCCCTCACCAGCCCCCCTACCCCCCACTGCTGAACCTGATCCTGAACTACTGACCCCTCCACCACCCACAATTCACACCTTACCAAGGGGTGGTATGAAGGACCATCTCAGAAAATCACTCCTCCTTCCCAATAAAATAAAATAAAATAAAATAAAAATAAAGTAAAAAATTAAAATACTTAACATTTTTGATAAAATGGTTTGGATGGCCCCAAAGAACAGAGACCACAACCATGAGGATAAAACATAATGACCCACTGGGGACCAAGTGGGTGGGAAAAATATTAAAACTTGCATGCATTTTTATTTTGATCTCATCTTTTGAAAAGTTGTGCTTTTGTTCATGCTTTATATGCATATAATCTTGTAGTCTACCATGACAAGCATATAATCTACAAATAAGTATACATACATTGGAGTGCATGTTCCAGGACCTGCTTCCTCACGGCAGTGGCCACATGCTGCAGAACATGAACCTGGAGCCAAACCTGCATTCTTGCCAAAGGGCTAGTATCATATCCACCAGGCCCCTGCAAATGAAGTCCACCACAAATCTGAGACTGAGTGGGGTTCCTCCGCCCGTGTCTGGAATCTCAGAACAGCTCTCAGCTCCCACAGGGTCTGTGGCACTCAGGAGAAGAGCATCAGCACTTCAGGAGCCACCTGTGAGCTGCTAGCCCTCAGCAGCCCCCACTGTGCCCCTGACAGCAACATGCAGCATCTGTGCTCCAGAGTAACAAGGCAGGAAGCCTGGGGATATAACTCAGCTGAGACTTCTGGGAACTCCCAGGATGTGGGCTTTGCATTGGGGGAGTGATCCTAATTGTCCCTGTGCAGCTCCTGGTAAAATATGTCCTTCACGTGAGGGTTATCTCAAGTGAACAGGTGCAGTCTGTGTACAGTCAGGCTGGATACTCAAAGGGCAGTCCTTGACACACCACTCAAAGATGCCACATGGGATGAGCATTACATGTCTGTGCTTATGTCAGGTGCAGAGTAGTGCCACTAGGCTGACCAGTGACTGAGTTTGGCTTTCTGCATTAGTAAGTTCCTAACACAACTACCTGTTAGTTTCTTTCCGAATTTCATCAAAGGAACATCTGAGAGAAAGTGTCCAAAAATATAATCATCTCCTAAGAATACAATAACAGCATTCATATAGTCAGTTATGACAAATTGCTTACATTCTAAAGCCTCTTTTTAAAATGAGTAGAGAGATTATAGCCAAGAATGCAATGGGTTGCTTTTTTTTTTAGAAGCATAGAGTTCTTATTTATTGATTTGGGAAAAATCAATAAAATTTGAATACAGTAGTTCTGTTTATCTTCTTTAAAAACACACTTAACATATAGGAAAAATTATGCAGATGAATCTACACAGCCTCCCAACCTTCATGTCACCATGAGGTTAAAGCTCAGTTCCCAGGAGCCTAAAAGTGCAGCTCTTCATTGGAAAGTAGCTTATAGCAAGGTAACATCTGGCATGCTTTTCCTTCATCTATTGAAAACTGAGACGGTAGACTATTTTAACTTGGATGTCAACAATAATGTCTCTTTTGGACATACCCAGAGGCACAGATACTGGGTTGACATGAGAGTCCAACATGCCTTCTGTAAACTTGAAAGGGAAGATGTCACCTTCACACATGCCATGACCATAATGTGGAGATAGAATTGGCCAAACATCAGTAAAAGATTCAGTGAATGTTTGAAACCCTGGAAACTTGATAAGAAAAATATTGTCATCACAGATGAAAAGCTGCATTAACCCAGGGCAGTCTTCTTAGAGGGTTATTAATAATTGGAGGGATAATGAAAAATGGTTTAAATTATCGACTTCCAAAAGGTGTGGTTGAGGTCTTTGGAGAAACACTCTTATTTAAGAGTTTGTGTTTGCAATTATAGAGTATGAAGTTCTACTTTATCAAGGAAATATTTTCTCTTCATCCACATATGGCAAATTAATTTAGCAGAGACTTGTTGATTAAAATATCTCTGAAATCAAAATTTGAACAGAGTTTAAAAACATAATACTATATGTTGGCTAATTGAACATAATAAAAAATACTAGGAATATCTACAACAAATTAACTTAAAGGTATCAAAAGAGGGGCGCCTGGGTGGCTCACTCATTAAGCGTCTGCCTTCGGCTCAGGTCATGATCCCAGGGTCCTGGGATCGAGCCCCGCATCGGGCTCCCTGCTCAGTGGGGAGCCTGCTTCTCCCTCTCCCACTCCCCCTGCTTGTGTTCCTGCTCTTGCTATCTCTGTCTCTGTCAAATAAATAAATAAAATCTTAAAAAAAAAAAAAAGGTATCAAAAGAATATCTACAACAAGTTAACTTAAAGAAATGTATCAAAAAAACTATGTGTTGCCATTATTGTGGCGTCAAAATCAAGATTGCAATAAAGAAATTGGAGCAATATTAGCAGAGAAAAAGCTGGAATATTAATATAAATCCATCCCAATAGAAATTTTATATTGGTAGCCTATGAAATAAATACACAATTCCCAATTGGAATTTGACCTTTTAAAATCCATTTTCAATAACACCAAGAGTACACACATTACCCAATTTTGAGCCTACTACAAGCAGTGGTAATAAAGATTGTTGATATTAGTAAAAAAGATGAACACATAGATAAATGCAGCAACATAGTGATCCCAGCAATAGATCTACAAAAATAGAGCCAACAATTTGTTGATAAAGGTGCAAGGCAATACAATGGAGAAAAAATAATCTTTTCAACAGATGATAATGGAAATTTTAGAGAACTATATACAAACAAAAATGTCATCTTGATACATAACCTCCACCTTACAGGAGATTAACTCAAGGTGAATAATAAAACTAAACATCAAACTTTTGGAAAAGAGAGAAAAATTTGTGTAATATTGGGTTTGCATGATCCATAAAAGGTAAAATTTATAAATTGACATTATCAAATTTAAAAACTTTTGTTGATAAAATACACCATTAAGAAAAATGAAAAAGCAACTTAGAGACTAAGAGAAAATAATTTAGAATGATATTTTTAACAAATTACTTGTGAGCAGTATTTTAGAATGGTCTCAAAGTTAGCAATAAGAAAACATTCCACCAATAAAAGTGGGCAAAATGTTTGGACAGACATTTTACTCAAGAAAGTATGTAGATGACAAATGACCACATTAGAGGATACGTAACATCATCAGTCGTGTGGAACATATAAATTAAAAGCATGGTAAGATATAATATCTATTAGAATGGCCAAAAAAATTTTTAAATGAAAATACCAAGTACTAGTGAAGACACAGAGCAATTAGAACTCTCATGCAGGAGGGAGCAGCAAGATGGCAGAGGAGTAGGAGACCGAAATTTCATCTGGTCCCAGGACTACAGCTAGATAGGGATCAAACCATTCTGAACACCAACGAACTCAACAGGAGATCAAAGAAAAGAATAGCAGCAACTCTCTGAGGTGAAAAGCGACCACTTTCTGGAAGGTAGGACGTGCGGAGAAGTGAATCCGAGGCGATATTTGGGAAGATAGACGGTGGGAGAGGGGGCCTCTGTCAGCCCCTACTGGCAAGTGATAGAGCAGCGGAGTACAAAATTGGAACTTTTAGAACTCTGCTCCGCTGAGGGACATCGCTCCAGTGGCTAAGCAGGGGGTGGAACCCTAGATGGGACAGTGTGGTCTCGGGACCCTTGGGGTCACAGAAAGACTGGGGGTGCCTGAGTGCGGCAGAGCTCCCAGATACGGAGCGGGGAAGCCGGCTGCAGAGACGGAGCAGAGGAGTGGGCTCTCAGCTTGGGGTTGCCATAAACCGTGATCCGCGGCACAGTCGGGCCACTGCTCCTGCAGCAGGGACCCAACAAGCGGCAGATCCGGGGAGACTCCCCTTCCTCCCCCAGGAGGAGCGGCATGGGAGCGCACCTCAGGGATCTGCTGGGTTTGGAGACTCCACACCGAGTCGGGTGCCAGAGATAGAAACGCTCGGTCACAGGCTGGGTGAGCATGGAGTGCGGCCGGAGACCAGGGAGACGGGAGTGATTGACTGCTTTTCTCTGGGGGCTCACTGAGGAGCGGGACCCCGAGTTCTCCGCTCCTCCGGGGCGGAGACTGGGAGGCCGCCATTTTCCCTCTCCTCCTCCAAAGCTGTACAGAAAGCTTGCAAGGAACAAAAGCTCCCGAGAGCAAATCCGAGCAGATTACTTAGCCTGGCCCCAGCAAGGGCGGGGCAATTCCACTTCCGGAAGAGACATTTGGGAACCACGGCAACAGGTCCCTCCCCCAGAAGATCAGCAAGAACAGCCAGCCAAGACCAAGTTTACTGATCAACGAGAACAGCAGAACTCCAGCACTAGGGGAATACTGCACATAGATTTCATGGCTTTTTTCCAATGATTCTTTAGTCTTTCAAAGTTAAATTTTTTTTAACTGTCTTTGTTTTTTTTTTTTGAATTTTTCTTTTTCCCTTTGTCAACCAACATCTTAATCCTTTTTAAAAAAATCTTTTTTATTTTTCATTTTTAGAGTCATATTCTATCCCTTCATAGTAGGTAACCTTATTTTTGGTATATATATATCTATATCTATATC
Organism: Halichoerus grypus; assembly: GCF_964656455.1. Classification (NCBI taxonomy): domain Eukaryota; kingdom Metazoa; phylum Chordata; class Mammalia; order Carnivora; family Phocidae; genus Halichoerus; species Halichoerus grypus. Next base: position 194,114,062 of record NC_135715.1, read on the forward strand.
TATATCTATATATATATCTTTAAAATTTTGGAATACAATTTCTTCTAACAGACCAAAATATACCCTAAATCTCTAGTGTATGACTTTGTTCTAGTCTCCTGCCTGATCACATTCTCTCCCTTTTTTTTTAAATCCTCTTCTTTTATTCAAACAATTTCTTATCTTATCAATTCTTTTTATAAAATCTTTTATATTTTCATCTACACAGTCATATTCCATCCCTTCATCGTATTTACCCTTATTTTTGTACATATATGTTTTTCTTTCTTTAAAATTTTGGGAGGCAGTTTCTTCTAACAGACCAAAATACTCCCAAAATCTAGTGTGTGGCACTGATCTATGCACCAGCCTGATCATATTTGATCATATTCTATTTTGTTTTTTTGGTTTTTTTGTTTGTTCTTAACTTTATCTTTTTCTTTTTTCTTTCTTTCCCTTTCTTTTCCCCCGGATTCAGGTCTCTTCTGATTTGTTTAGTGTATATTTTTTTGGGGTCGTTGTTACCCTGCATTTGTTCTCTCATTCATCTATTCTCCTCTGGACAAAATGACAAGACAGAAAAAATCACATAAAAAAAAAGAACAAGAGGCAATACCGACTGCCAGGGACCTAATCAACACAGACATTAGTAAGATGTTGGAACTACAGCTCAGAATGATGATTTTAAAGATACTAGCTGGGCTTGAAAAAAGCATAGAAGATATTAGAGAAACCCTTTCTGGAGAAATAAAAGAACTAAAATCTAACCAAGTTGAAATAAAAAACGCTATTAATGAGGTGCAAAAAAATTGGAGGCTCTAACTGCTACAATAAATGAGGCAGAAGAGGGCATTAGTGATATAGAAGACCAAATGATGGAAAATAAAGAAGCTGAGAAAAAAAGACATAAACAACTACTGGATCATGAGGGCAGAATTCTAGAGATAATTGAAACCATAAGATGAAACAATATTAGAATTGGGATCCCAGAAGAAGAAGAAAGAGAGAGAGGGGCAGAAGGTATATTGGAGCAAATTATATCAGAGAACTTCCCTAATTTGGGGAAGGAAACAGGCATCAAAATCCAGGAAGCACAGAGAACCCCTCTCAAAATCAATAAAAGTAGGTCAACACCCCTACATCTAATAGTATAATTTACGAGTCTCAGAGACAAAGAGAAAATCCTGAAAGCAGCTCAGGAGAAGAGATCTGTAACCTACAATGGTAGAAACATTAGATTGACAACAGACCTATCCACAGAGACCTGGCAGGCCAGAAAGGACTGGCATGATATATTCAGAGCACTAAATGAGAAAAATATGCAGCCGAGAATACTATATCCAGCTAGGCTGTCATTGAAAATAGAAGGAGAGATAAAAAGCTTCCAGGACAAACAAAAACTAAAGGAATTTGCAAACACGAAACCAGCCCTACAAGAAATCTTGAAAGGGGTCCTCTAAGCAAAGACAGAGCCTAAAAGCAACATAGACCAGAAAGGAACAGAGACAATAGACAGTAACAGTCACCTTACAGGCAATACAATGACACTAAATTCATATCTTTCAGTAGTTATCCTGAATGTAAATGGGCTAAATGCCCCAATCAAAAGACACAGGCTATCAGATTGGATAAAAAAACAAGATCCATCGATATGCTGTCTTCAAGAGACTCATTTTAGACCCAAAGACACCCCCAGATTGAAAGTGAGGGGGTGGAAAGCAATTTACCATGCTAATGGACACCAAAAGAAAGCTGGGGCGACAATCCTTATATCAGACAAAGTAGATTTTAAACCAAAGACTATAATAAGAGATGAGGAAGGACACTATATCCTACTTAAAGGGTCTATCCAACAAGAATACCTAACAATTGTAAATATCTATGCTCCTAACATGGGAGCAGCCAATTATATAAGCCAATTAATAACAAAAGCAAAGAAACACATTGACAACAATACAATAATAGTGGGGGACTTTAACACCCCCCTCACTGAAATAGACAGATCATCTATGCAAAAGATCAACAAGGAAATAAAGCCTTTAAATGACACACCGGACCAAATGGACTTCACAGACATATTCAGAACATTCCATCCCAAAGCAATGGAATACACATTCTTCTCTAGTGCCCATGGAACATTCTCCAGAATCGATCACATCCTAGGTCACAAATCAGGTCTCAACTGGTACCAAAAGATTGGGATCATTCCCTATTTTCAGACCACAATGCTTTGAAACTAGAACTCAATCACAAGAGGAAAGTTGGAAAGAACTCAAATACATGGAGGCTAAAGAGCATCCTACTAAAGAATGAATGGGTCAACCAGGAAATTAAAGAAGAATTAAAAAAATTCATGGAAACAAATGAAAATGAAAACACAACTGTTCAAAATCTTTGAATGCAGCAAAGGCGGTCCTAAGAGGAAAGTATATAACAATACAAGCCTTTCTCAAGAAACAAGAAAGGTCTCAAGTACACAACCTAACCCTACACTTAAAGGAGCTGGAGAAAGAAGAGCAAATAAAGCCTAAACCCAGCAGGAGAAGAGAAATAATAAAGATCAGAGCGGAAATCATGAAATAGAAACCAAAAGAACAGTAGAACAGATCAACGAAACTAGGAGCTGGTTCTTTGAAAGAATTAACAAGATTGATAAACCCCTGGCCAGACTTATCAAAAAAAAAAAAAAAAGAGAGAGAGAGAGAAAGAAATGACCCAAATAAATAAAATCATGAATGAAAGAGGAGAGATTACAACCAACACCAAAGAAATACAATTATAAGAACTTATTATGAGCAACTCTATGCCAGCAAATTAGATAATCCGGAAGAAATGGATGTATCCTAGAGATGTATCAACTACCAAAACCGAACCAGGAAGAAATAGAAAACCTGAACAGACCTATAACCACTAAGGAAATTGAGGCGGTAATCAAAAATCTCCCAACAAACAAGAGCCCAGGGCCAGATGGCTTCCCAGAGGAATTCTACCAAACATTTAAAGAAGAATTAATACCTATTCTTCTGAAACTGTTCCAAAAAATAGAAATGGAAGGAAAACTTCCAAACTCGTTTTATGAGGCCACCATTACCTTGATCCCCAAACCAGACAAAGACCCCATCAAAAAGGAGAATTATAGACCAATATCCTTGATGAACATGGATGCAAAAATTGTCACCAAAATACTAGCCAATAGGATCTAACAGTACATTAAAAGTATTTTTCACCACGACCAAGTGGGATTTATCCCTGGGCTGCAAGGTTGGTTCAACATCCGCAAATCAATCAACGTGATACAATACATTAATAAAAGAAAGAACAAGAACCATATGATCCTCTCAATAGATGCAGAAAAAGCATTTGGCAAAGTACAGCATCCTTTCTTGATCAAAACTCTTCAGAGTATAGGGATAGGGGGTACCTACCTCAATATCATAAAAGCTATCTATGAAAAACCTACAGTGAATATCATTCTCAATGGGGAAAAACTGAGAGCTTTCCTCCTAAGGTCAGGAACACGGCGGGGATGTCCACTATCACCACTGCTATTCAACATAGTATTAGAAATCCTAGCCACAGCAATCAGACAACAAAAGGAAATAAAAGGCATCTGAATTGGCAAAGAAGAAGTCAAACTCTCACTCTTTGCAGATGATATGATACTTTATGTGGAAATCCCAAAAGACTCCACCCCAAAACTACTAGAACTCATACAGGAATTCAGTAAAGTGGCAGGATATAAAATCAATGCACAGAAATCCGTGGCATTCCTATACACCAACAATAAGACAGAAGAAAGAGAAATTAAGGAGTCAATCCTATTTACAATTGCACCCAAAACCATAAGATACCTAGGAATATATCTAACCAAAGAGGCAAAGAATCTGTACTCAGAAAACTATACAATACTCATGAAAGAAATTGAGGAAGACACAAAGAAATGGAAAAACATTCCATGCTCATGGATTAGAAGAAAAATATTGTGAAGATGTCAATGCTACCTAGAGCAATCTACACACTCAATGCAATCCCTATGAAAATACCATCCACTTTTTTCAAAGAAGTGGAACAAATAATCCTAAAATTTGTATGGAACCAGAAAAGATCCCGAATAGCCAGAGGAATGTTGAAAAAGAAAAGCAAAGCTGGTGGCATCACAATTCCGGACTTCCAGCTCTATTACAAAGCTGTAATTATCAAGACAGTATGGTACTGGCACAAAAACAGACACATAGATCAATGGAACAGAATAGAGAGCCCAGAAATGGACCCTCAACTCTATGGTCAACTAATCCTCGACAAAGCAGGAAAGAATGTCCAGTGGAAAAAAAGACAGTCTCTTCAACAAATGGTGTTGGGAAAATTGGACAGCCACATGCAGAAGAACGAAACTGGACCACTTTTTTATACTACACACAAAAATAGACTCCAAATGGTTGAAAGACCTCAATGTGAGACAGGAGTCCATCAAACTCCTAAAGGACAACACAGGCAGCAACCTCTTCGACCTCAGCTGCAGCAACTTCTTCCTAGAAACATCACCAAAGGCAAGGGAAGCAAGGGCAAAAATGAACTATTGGGACTTCATCAAGATAAAAAGCTTTTGCAAAGCAAAGGAAACAGTCAACAAAACCAAAAGACAACTGACAGAATGGGAGAAGATATTTGCAAATGACATATCAGATAAAGGGCTAGTATCCAAAATCTATAAAGAACTTATCAAACTCAACACCCCAAGAACAAATGATCCAATCAAGAAATGGGCAGAAGACAGGAACAGACATGTTTCCAAAGAAGACATCCAAATGGCCAACAGACACATGAAAAAGTGCTCAATATTGCTCGGCATCAGGGAAATCCAAACCAAACCTCAATGAGATACCACCTCACACCAGTCAGATTGGCTAAAATTAACAAGTCGGAAACGACAGATATTGGCGGGGATGCGGAGAAAGGGGAACCCTCCTACACTGTTGGTGGGAATGCAAGCTGGTGCAGCCACTCTGGAAAACAGTAGGGAGGGTCCTCAAAAAGTTGAAAATAAAGCTACCCTATGACCCAGCAATTGCACTACTGGGTATTTACCCCAAAGATACAAATATAGGGATCCAAAGGGGTACATGCACTCTGATGTGTATAGCAGCAATGTCCATAATAGCCAAACTTTGGAAAGAGCCAAGATGCCCATCAACAGATGAATGGCTAAAGAAGAGATGGTATATATATACAATGGAATATTATGCAGCCATCAAAAGGAATGAGATCTTGCCATTTGCAACGACATGGATGGAACTGGAGGGTATTATGCTGAGCGAAATAAGTCAATCAGAGAAAGACATGTTATCATATGATCTCACTGATACGAGGAATTCTTAATCTTAGGAAATAAACTGAGGGTTTATGGAGCGGTGGGGGGTGGGAGAGTTGGGGTGTCTGGGTGATAGACATTGGAGAGGGTATGTGCTATGGTGAGTGTTGTGAATTGTGTAAGACTGTTGAATCACAGACCTGTACCTCTGAAACAAATAATACATTATGTTAAAAAAAAAGGAGAAGAAGATAACAGGAAGGGAAAAATGAAGGGGGGGAAATCGGAGGGGGAGACGAACCATGAGAGACTATGGACTCTGAGAAACAAACTGAGGGTTCTAGAGGGGAGGGGTGTGGGGGGATGTGTTAGCCTGGTGATGGGTATTAAAGAGGGCATGTACTGCATGGAGCACTGGGTGTTATACGCAAACAATGAATCATGGAACACTACATCAAAAACTAATGATGTAATGTATGGTGATTAACATAACATAATAATAAAAAAAACTCTCATTCATTGCTGGTGAGAAAGCAAAATGGTGCCTCCACTATATGAAACAAGTTAGCATATTCTTACCAAGTTAAACGTATTCTCACCATACAACCCAGAATACCACTCATAGGTTTTTATCCAAATGAAGACTTATATTTATACAAAATATATGAATTCAATGTTAATAGGAGTTTTATCTCTACTTGCCAAAAACTAGAAACAACCTAGGTGTTTTTGAAAAAGTAAATTGATGAACAAAATGTGGTATATTTTTACAACAGCATACTACTTACCAATGAAGTATAAATCAATGACCTATTATGGAAAGGTCTTAAAATTATTTTGCTAAATGAAAGAAGACCAATCCCCAAGGACTACATATAACACAATTCCACTTATAAGACACCTTGAAAAGATTTGCTTAAATCCCAGAAAAGGAAAGACATTACTAGAAAAATTTATGAATTGTGAATAAAGTCATTAGTTGAATTAGTACTAGTGAGCCACTATTAATCTTTTAGTGTTGGTAAATGTCCTATGGTTAATTGAGAATGATGTTAACTTTAGGAGAAGCTGTGTGAGAGGTATAATGGGACTCCTTGTGCTGTCTTTGCAACTTTTTTGTAAATCTATGATTATTTAAAAATGAAAAATGAATTAAAAGTTAATTGACTGGTTAGACCTCAAGTCAGCAGATTATATCCTCAAGGCAAGTGCAGTCTGCTACCTGGTTTTGTAAATAAAATTTTATTTAAATATATTTATGGCAATTATTTTATGTACTGTGTACAGCTGCTTTCTCATTACATCTACAGACTTGAATGGCAACAAAAACCAAAGGGTCCACAAAGCCTAAAGTATTTAATATCTAGTTTTTTCCAGAAAATGTTTGTTTCTGCTTTAGATCACAAATAAGAACAAATAGGTTAAAAGTTACTAAGAAAATACATATTAAAACTTCTCAACATACAGACAAAATTATAGCAATGTGAAGTGATGGCTGTTAATTAACCTTATTGTGGTAATTATTTCACAATACATACAGATGTCAAATCATTATGTTGTACACCTTAAGCATACAATATTATATGCCATTTATATCTTAATAAAATTGGTTAAAATAAAATAAAATAGTGAAGTATACGAAATAAGTAAAAAGATTAAAAAAAAACAGGTATCACACTGGTACTAAACATAAGAAAACAGTGTGTTCATTTTAGTATCAGAAAAAGATACCAAGGGGTGCCTGGGTGGCTTAGTTGGTTACATGTCTGCCCTCAGCTCAGGCCCTGGGATTGAGCCCCACATCAGGCTCCCTGCTCAGTGGAGAGTCTTCTTCTCCTTCTTCCTCTGCTGCTCCCCCTGCTTGTGCTCTCTCTCTGTCAAATAAATAAGTGAAATCTTAAAAGAAAAAAAAGAAAAAAGATATGAAAACAAGAATATTACTAGAGACAAATAGGATAAAAGGCCAAGATGACATAATAATACAAAATATATATATGTGTTTAGAAAAAAGTTCTGAAATAAATAAGTAAATAATTGATGGAACTAAAGGAAGAAATATAAATATAATTATAGTTGATATTTTCCTATCCTCTTTCCTTAATTGAAAGAACAAGTAGTCAATAATAAGTATAAATATCATTCACCAAATTGAAATTTATAGATTACTACATCCACCAACTGCTAAGAGACATTCTTTACAGATGCATAAGATTATATGCTGAGCATAAACAAGTCATCACAAATTTAGAAGATCTAAAACTTCTATTCAACATAGTACTGAAAATCCTAGCCAGAGTAATTAAGCAAGACAAATAAATAAGGAATATAAATGGGAAAGGGAGAAGTAGAAGTATCCCTATTTGCAGATGACATGATAGTACCTATAGAAAACTAGGGATGTCTGGGGGGCTCAGTCAGTTAAGCATCTAACTCTTGGTTTTGGCTCAGGTCAAGATCTCATGGTTTGTGAGATCTAGCCTTGTGTCAGGCTCCACACTCAGCAGGGAGTCTGCTTGAGATTCTCTCCCTCTGCCCCTCCCCCTATGCTCTCTCTCTCAAATAAATAAATCTTAAAAAAAGAAAATCCTAAAGACCCCACCAAAAACAAAAACAAAACCCAGAATAAACAAATATAGTAATGTCATAAGACACAAATTCAATATAGAAAAAATTAAAAACAAACAAACAAAAATCCCAAACTATCAGAGAGGGAAATTAATAAATCAATCCTATTTACAACAGCATCAAAAATAATAAAATATCTATGAATAAATTTAACCAAAGAGATGACATTTCTGTAAGATTGAAAACTATAATACATTAATGAAAGAAATTTCAAAAGATACAATTACATGGGAAAATATTTTATCCTTCTAGATTAGAAGAATTAATATTGTTAAAATGAACATACTACCCAAAGAAATCTACAGATTCAATGCAATCTCTATCCAAAATCCAGTAGCATTTTTCACAGAAAAAAAATCCTAAAATTGACATAGAACCACATAAGACTCCAAACAGCCAAAGCAATCTTGAAAAAGAAGAACAAAGCTAGAGGCAACATACTTCCTGATTTCAAACTACATTACAAAGCTATAGTCATCAAAACAGCATGGCATTATAACAGTCAGAATGGCTAATATTGAAAAGACAAGAAATAACAAGTGTTGGTGAGAATGTGGAAAAAAGAGAATCCTCATGCCCTGTTGGTAGGAATCTAAATTGGTATAGTCACTCTGGAAAACAGTATGAAGGTTCCTCAAAAAACTGAAAATAGAAGTACCATCTGATCCAGTTATTCCACTTTAGGATATTTAACCAAAGAAAATGAAAACACTAATTTGAAAAAAAAAAAAAAAAAAAAATATATATATATATATTTATGTTATGTATGTTTATCACAGCATTATTTACATTAGCCAAAATAAGGAAGCAACCTAAGTGTTCACTGATAGATGAATGGATAAAGAAGATGTGGTGTATATACAAGAGACTATTACTCAGCCATAAAAAAAAGAATGAACTCTTGTCATTCAGGAAAACACTGATGGACCTAAAGGCTATTACACTAAATGAAATAAGTCAAACAGAGAAAGACAAATACCATATGATTTTACTTTTATGTGGAATCTAAAAAACAAAAAACAAAAAACAAAAAAAAACCCCAAACCCAAAAATGGAACAAACAAAAAGAAACAGACTCATAAATATATAGAACAAACTAGTAATTTCCAGAGGGAAGGGGAGGGGGATAGGCAAAATAAAGTGAATGGTGGTTAAGAGGTACAAACTTGCATTTATAATATAAATAAGTCATGAGAATAAATGAGATTGTATAGGAAATATGGTCAATAATATTGTTATAAATTTGTATGGTGACAGATGATAATTATACTTATTGTGAGCATTTCATAATGTATATAATTTTTGAATCATCATGTTGTACACCTGAAACTAATATAATATTATATATCAACTATATTACAATTTAAAAAACATTATGGTATTGGCATAAAAACAGACACATAGATCAATGGAACATAATAGAGAAGCCAGAAATAAACCCATGTGTATATGAGTTTATATGTCAGTTAATTTATGAAAAATGCACCAAGAATATACAACAGGGAAGGATAGTCTCTTCAACGTGTGGTGTTGAGAGAACTAGATTGTCACATGCAAAAGAATGAAAGTGGATCCTAATCTTAAACCTTGCACAAAAATCAACCCAAAATGGATTAAATACTTGAATGTAAGACCTGAAGTCATGAAATTCCTAGAAGATGACAAAGGGGAAACTTCTTTGACCTTAGTCTTGGCAATATTTTTTTATTTGACTCCAGAAGCAAAAGCAACAAAAACAAAAATAACCAAATGGGACTACATCAAACTAGAAAGCTTCTGCACAGCATAGGAAACTATCAGCAAAATAAAAAGGGAACCTACAGAAAGAGAGAAAATATTTGCAAATCATATATCTAATAGTAAGTTAATATCCAAAATATATAAAGAATTCATACAACTCAATAGCAAAAAACGAAACAATTAAAAAGTGGGCAGAGGACCTGAACAGACATTTTTCCAAAGAAGACATACAAATAGCTAGTAAGTATTTGAAAAGGTGCTCAACATCGCTCATCATTAGGGAAATGCAAATCAAGCCATAATGAGATATCACCTCACTGTTGTTAGAATGGCTATTATCAAAAAGACAGGTGATAACATGTGTTGGCTAGGATGTGGAGAAAAGGAAACCCTTGTGCACTGTCAGTGGGAATGTAAATTGAGCAGCCACTATGGAAAATAGTATGGACGTTTCTCAAAAAGTTAAAAATGGAGCTACCATATGATCCAGCAATCCCACTTCTGAGTATATATCCAAAGGAAATAAAATCAGTATCACAAGGAGATATTTTCAGCGCCACGTTCATTGGAGTTTTATCCACAACAGCCAAGACATGGAAACGACTTATGTGTCTGTCCACAGACGAATGGATAAAGAAGATGTGGTGTATACATACAATGAGATTTTATTCAGCCACATCCTGCTATTTGTGACAACATGAATGGACTATTGAGGGCATCATTCTAAGTGAAACAAGCCAGACAGAAAAAGACAAAACTTCATAGTATCACTTATATGTGAAATCTTAAAAATAAACAAATAAAATAAAAAATTTAAAAGTAAAATTTATAAAAAAAAAAACAGAATAGAAAAGTGGTTGTTGGAGGCTGGAGAAATAGAAGTTGGTAAAAGGTCATAAACTTTAGGATATAAGATGATTAAGGTCTGAGGATCTAATGTGAAATAAGGACTATAGTTGGTAAACTGTATTGTATAGTTGAGATCTGCTACGACAGTAGGACTTAAATGTTCTCACCAAAGGAAGGAAAAGAAAGAGAAAGAAGAAATGAAAGAAGAAAGAAAGAAAGAAAGAAAGAAAGAAAGAAGGAAGAAAGAAAGAAAGAAAAAGAAAGAAAGAAAAAAAAGAAAGAAAGAAAGAAAAAAAGAAAGAAAGAAAGAAAAAAGAAAGAAAGAAAGTGTGATTTGATGGATAAGTTAATTAAATAGGTGTGGAAGGAAAAGAAGTGAAACTGTATCTCTACTTCACTGGATAAAATGGGGGATAAAGAGAAATAAAAGTCAAAGTGACAGATAAATGGGACAGAATAGAGAGTCCAGAAATAGGCCCACATAAATACAGCCAAGTTATCTTTGATAAAGGAGCAAAAGCAATGCAATGAAGAAAAGATAATCTTTTCAACAAATGGTGCTAGAACAACTGGCCGTCCAAACACCAAATAAATGAATCTAGAAACTGACCCTACACTTTTTGCAAAAATTAACTCAAAATTGATCATAGACCTTAATGTAAAATGCAACAGTATAAAACTCCTAAAAGATACAGGAAAAAATCTAGATGACCTTAGAAATGGCGATAACTTCAGCTACAATATCAAAGAGAGAGTCATGAAAGAAAAAATTGACAAGACAAACTTATCAAGCTAATAAGACTTCATTAAATATTAAAAACTTTTGGGGTACCTGGGTGGCTCAGTCAGTTAAGTGTCTGCCTTCGGCTCAGGTCATGATCCCAGGGTCCTGGGATCAAGTCCGGCCTCGGGCTCCCTGCTCAGCGGGGAGTCTGTTTCTCCATCTGCCCCTCCCCTGCTCGTGTTCTTTCTCTCTCTCTCAAATAAATTAATAAAATCTTTAAAAAAACTAAAAACTTTTGCTCTTCAAAATACACTATGAAGGAAATGAGAAGACAAGCCACAGACTGGGAGAAAATATTTGCAAAACGTATATAAAGGACTGTTATCTAAAATACACAAACAACTCTTAAATCTCAATAGGAAAACAAACAACCCAATTAAAAAATAGATGGAAAAATGTTAGCAGACACCTCACCAAAGAAAATACACAGATGGCAAATAAACATATGAAAAGATGCTCTCCATCCTATGTCATCCAGGACATGCAAATTAAAACAACAATACACACCTATGAGTATGGCCAGAATCTGGAGCGCTGACAACATGGAATTCTGACCAGGATGTGGAGCATCAGGAGCTCTTGGTCACTGCTGTTGGGAGCGCAGAATGGGGCAGCCACTTGAGCAGAGAGTTTGGTGTTTTCTTACAAAACAAAATATACTTTGCCATAGGATCCAGCAAGAGTGTTCCCTGCTATTTACCCAAAGGAGCTGAAAACTTTTATCCACAAAAAAACCTACATACAGGTGCTTATATCAGCTTTATTCATAATTGCCAAAATTTGGAAGCAACCAAGATGTCCTTCAGTAGGTGAATGGATAAATAGACAGTGGTCCATCCAGACAATTGAATATTACTCAGCACTAAAAAAGAAATTTGCTACCAACCTATGAAAAGACTTGGATGAACTTTAGTGCATATTATTAAGTGAAAGAAGCCAATCTTAAAAAGTTACACAGTGTATGGTTCCAACTCTATGATGTTCTGGAAGCGGCAGGATTACAGAGACAGTAAAGGATCAGTGATTGCCAGGGGTTGGGAGGGAGGGATGAATAGTTGGTGCAAAGATGATAGTTGGGGCAGTGAAAATACTCTGTATAATACTATAATGGTGGATACATGTCATTACGCATTTGTCAAACCCATAGAACGCACACCACCAAGCCCAATGTAAACTGTGGACCTTGGGGAATAATGATGCGTCTATGTTGGTCCACTAATTGTTATAAATGCACCATCTAGTGGGAAGCCTGGGCAAGTGTGGAGGCAGGGATATATGTACTCTGTACTTGCTGCTCAATTTTGCTGTAGACTTCCCACAGAAGAACACTTTTCTGCCTAACAATAAACTGCAGACTGAAAACATAGGGGCTATCACCGTTATAACGGAATGTCTTCCACCTTAAAATCTGCATCGATGAGACATGCAGGAAAGAGGAGGAGATTCCGACATACCAGACCTTCTGCCTCAGGAGAGGCAGGGCTCACGGGCGTGGGCAGGTGCTCACGCATGCCTCTCATCCTTCACCTGGAATAGAAGAACCACTCCTGCTCCAAACCTCAGCCTCACACAGAACGCTGATTGCTATGCCCTATGACACTTTCACTCCAGGGACCCCTGCCTGTTCCAGACGGCCAGCCACAGATGCCCACCACCCCCAACATGGGACGAACAACCTCTTTGGAAATGTCCCCAAAGTGCTCTCTGCCCCCTTGAAGCCAGCTGAGCACAGCCAAATGTACCTGGAGAGCTGCTAAGAGCATCTCCCTCTTCCAAACCCACCTGCTCGATACAGAGTGACTGCCTGTCACAGACCCTCCAGTCTCTTCCTGACGTGTAGAACCTGTGATTTCCCGAGCTCCAAACCCCCACGGCTCACACCCTGGGTGGCGGGTAAGAGACACCCTGGGGCTCTGACCCCCTAGAGTCCCACCCTCCCTCTCACGTGCTCCTGCTGCCTCACCTGTCCCAGGGCCTGTGTTCCAGGGGCCGTCTGTCTTGCAGGACCACCTCCCAGCCCTGAGCTTGGCGCCTGTGACAACAAACACTCAGGTGTTTGGGGCTGTGGTTCTGACCCGCCAGGTCTAGGACAGACCCCAGGTTTCTCCACCACCTGCCCAGGCTCTGACACACAGGAAGAATGTGGGAAACTCCCAAACCACCCAGCCCAGGGTCACATAGGAGTATATCCTTGTAACCTGTAAGAATTCTCTGGGAAATTGTAACCTGCTTATACACCACAAACTGGAACTAATTCTATGGAACTTCTAGTTCTATTATGACCCCAAAACATTTTAAAATTTCTACCCTTGTAACTAATGAAGAACCATAATGAGGAACATTACATTCTACAAATTAAATATACACTTATTATCTTGGGAAAATTATTTAACTACTTGGCTCAGTTTCTTCATGTGGGAAATGGGAATAACAGTAGCAATGTAATAGAGTTGATGTGAGTTAATTATGTAAAGTTTAGAACAATGGCATAGAGAAAGTACTCAGTAGATGCTAGCTATTATTATTAAATAATTATTTAGGTAAGAATTATTAGTGACAACAAAATTCTTATCAAAATGTCACATCTAGGGGCACCTGGGTGGCTCATTTGGTTGAGCATCTGACTCTTGGTTTCAGCTTGGATCGTGATCTCGTGGTCATGGGATCCAGCCCTGTGTCAGGCTCTGAGCTTGGCTTGGAGTCTGCTTTGGATTCTCTCTCCCTCTCCCTCCTGTTCTCCCTCTCTCTGAAATAAATAAATAAAATATTTTAAAAATGTCAAAAAAAAAATTCTACCCTTGTGACAGCTGCATGCCCCACAAATCATCTGTGCACAGAACAGGACCAGCATCCCTTTAAAACCTGGTGCCCTCCGAAATCTCCGGAGCCATTTATTAGCAACTGTGAAAAATAGCTCCACAGGTAAGTTTGCTCTTGGAAAATATGAAAAAAAAAGAGAGTGAAAATTTGCTAGCATGCTCATTATCTAATAATTGTACATTACAAGTATGCATATATGTTTGGATACCCTTGAATTCATGTTACTCATTGGGCTGTGAGTACACTAGAGAACAGCCATCAGACCCCTGCACTGCAGGTGCGACTCTGCCCTTCCAGCATGCCCTCTCCTCTCCCGGCTTTGCCAGGTCATCCAAGACTTGGGGACCCAAGAGGCCCTCTGATTCTGTGTGGCCTGGTCTGTAATGAGCTGCCCATAAGACCTCCACGGACAGGGGGGCGCTGGACACAAACTTATCTCCCAAGAGAGTGGGTAAACGGCTAGACTGCCATAAAAGAAGGAAAATCCATAATGAAAACACTACATCATTCATTCACTGGTACGCTGAGACTGATGGCTGGTCTGGACCATAGGGTGATGCACTTCCGGCTGGGGCCAGCTTATGCATGGTTCAGGGGAACCGCTTGATCAGGGATTTTAAATGTTAGGATGAGCTTCTTGTCCTCATCAAGGTGGCACTAAATTCTTGGGTGGCTCAGTCGGTTAAGCCATTGAGCGTCTGACTCTTGATTTTGGCTCAGGTCATGATCTCAGGGTCCTGGGATCGAGCCCTGCATCAGGCTCTGCACTCAGTATGGAGTCTGCTTGGGATTCTCTCTCTCCTTCTGCCCTTCTCCCTGCTCGCTCTCTCTCTCAAATAAATAAATAAAAATCTTTAAAAAAAAAAAGGTGGCACTAAATCCTTACAAAGGAGCACGTTCCCTGTCTTAAAACCTGTGTCAAGAAATTTTTCTTAAATATATTTAAATAGTTTGGAGCACAACTTAGAAGTAGTAAAGAATAATTAGAAAGAAAAACGGATCATTGCCACAAGAAAAAGAAAAGTCATTTCAAATGATGAATTTTGATTTGATTATCAAGAGAAGTAATGAACTGGAGTCCTGGAAATAATCAGTGTTAATAGACTTTCATTTTTCATTATCAGCGGGGAAAAACAATTTCTCTCAGCCTATTAATAGGACATTGTTAGCATAACCTGTGGTAAGTATAAGGAAGCTCTAACTTTTGAAAACCATTCTGGTGCTGCTGCAAAAATCCAATGCAAAAATAGGGAAGGAAAAGAAGACACAGCAAATCCATATGGTGTGACTAAAGCCACAAAATACCCCATGTGCAAAACAAGAACAAATATTTTTGTGTAAGTCTTATGAACTTCCCATAAATAAATTGGTGGCCATCTGTGGTTAGTGCTTTTTGATGCAATTTTTTTTTTTTTTTTAAAGATTTTATTTATTTGATAGAGAGAGACACAGTGAGAGAAGGAACACAAGCAGGGGGAGTGAGAGAGGGAGAAGCAGGCTTCCCGCCGAGCAGGGAGCCCGATGCGGGGCTCGATCCCAGGACTCCGGGATCATGACCTGAGCTGAAGGCAGACGCTTAACGACTGAGCCACCCAGGCGCCCCTCGATGCAATTTTTGAACTGACCTTGAAATCAAAGGAGCATCAGAGTTGAATCTGACAAACTTTGGGAAATCCCTTTGTCACTTGGATCAGATTCTGTGTCTGAGTGTCCTGCAGGGTCCCTGCACCCTCACACTAAGACTGCCCGTTCCTGCTCAGGGGACACGGGGGCCCTGCACCCTCACGCTGAGACTGCCCGTTCCTGCTCAGGGGACACGGGGGTCCCTGGGCACTAGTGTTGGTGCCAAGCTTAGCCTGTGTGGAGGGGATCTTCCTGTCACCTAGAGTGTACAGCCAAGTTTGGGGTTGTGGTCTGGAGGGTAAGGCAGCCCCACAGAGAGGGTGCCCTTGGGGGGACTTGTTTGCTGATTGAATAACAGATGGTGGCCTAGGCTTGGGTGGCAGGCCACCACCTTCCCAGCCTGGGCTAGGTAATGGGATGTGGGCCTGTATCCTGAGGTTGGCCTGGCCCCAGGTGGCCTCACACACCTACTTACTGACAGGACATCTGGTGTTCTGGGAGGCCCACCTGGGGGCTGGGCTGTCCTGGTGAGTAGCCGCTCCCTCACAGAGGGAGGTCTTGGTGATCAGGCCTCTTGGCCTGAGAGATCGATCTTGGGACAGTGGCAGGGAAACACATCCAACACGCTCCGTGCTCACTGGCGTGGTTCACACTCTGGGACCCCTCAGACCTCCCACTTAGGAGATGAGGTGGCAGAGGAATGGGGCCGTCACCCCCTCTCTTCTCCTCCCTCCTGGGTGGCACCCAAGCTCATAGCCGCAGGTCACCCTTGGGGGACCAGGGCTGCCAGGGCTGGGCCCTCAGATGGTGCTGCCCTGGGTGGTCACACTCACAGGACCACCCAGAAAGACACACGCAGGGTCCCCGCATGCCTGGGGGCTTGGTGCTGCTCCAGCCCCAGGGTCAATTTAGTTGTGAGGGACAAGCTACATTTGGGGGCACTGAGGCCCCTGCCTCAGGAACCCAGGTCCCAAACTGGAGCCGACATCCCTGGTAAGAGCCCACCGCAAGGCTTTCAGGGACCAAGGCCCCAAGTTGTTCACATCCCAGCTAAATGTCACCGCCTCAGAGAGTCCCTCTTGACCACCCTACCCAAGGTCCCTGGTCACCTCACCCTGGTCCTTTTCTGACTGCTGCTCATGCCTGGCCGCCCCCACCCCCTGTGAGGGGGCTGCTCCATCAGCAGAGCCCATGGCATCCTCAGTATGGGACACACATTCATAAATGTTTGTTGACTGAATGGCAAATTGTAGTGTCCGCGGTCTTCCTCAGTAAACAGCTTCTAGGTTCCAGGACATGGCCGGACCTGTGCTTGCAGTCTGCCCAGCCGCCCCCACCGCCTGAAAGGAGGGAGCTGCCACCTGCCATCTGCAGGGGAATTCTGAGCTTGGAGGCGTGAAGTGGCCACCTGAGTCTCAGGCTGTAAGTGGCCAAGTGTGGTCCAGTGCTGGCCCCGCGGCCTCAAAGACCACAGTTTGCACTCGGAGCCTCAGGGAGCCGCCTCCCACCGTGGAAACTGTTCCCAGGACTGTCCTTGAGCCAGCGATGGCTTTGGCTCTGCGCTCAGGTTCCGTGGGGTCGCCTTCTGCTGCACAGAGCACCCGGGCCCACTGTGCCCGTTTCAACCCCTGATGATGGGTTGCTCTTGGGGGCAGCATCGCCCCAGCTCCTGCAGAAGACACAGTCCCGTAACTGAATCCCGTGCTTTGTGGGTGTAAATAGTAACTGACTATTGTAAGCACAAATGCAGATTAAAAATAAGAGGCTTAATTCTCCTGAAAAGACCTCCCACACCCTCCTCTTCCTCAGAACATTTACTTTAGAAAACTTGTGATAATAAATTCTTCCTGTCTCTTTGTGATGTATATTAACTCTTTTTGAAAGCTAAATAGCCTCTTGTCCGCTCTAAGTCCCAGGGATGTTTTCTGCAGGACCTGGGAGCCTCCAGGAAGGCGGCCCCCATTTCTCAGTTTCCTGGGAGGGCAGGAGCCTGAGTCTGGCGCTCGCCTCGGGCCCCTTTCTCCCAGCTGCAAACCCACCTCCTGATGTAGACCGGAGACCTTGGTTTCTCCTCTGGATGAAGCCAGTCAGCCAGCGCAGGGGGCCATCCACTCAGCAGGTGGCCTTAGGGTGCACTCGAGTGGCACACGGTGCTGGTCCCCACCCCGACTAGCTGTTGGCTGGTGGCCCGGGGGCCCGTGTGCACTGGGTGCAGCTGCTGGCTTTGGGAAAGGTGAGCTTTCTCTCTGTCCTCGTAACTCTGGCTGGGCTGCCTGGGGCTCGAGTCAGCTTCTGGTTTAATGCTGAGGCGATAATTAGTGTTTTCTTTCTCTTCTCCCTTTGTGGGGAGGTTTTCTGGGTTGGGAGATCTTGTTTCTAGTTCTTTTTCCCAAACAGTATTGAAAACAAAGTGTGAGGGAAGGTGGGGAAGGAGGCGTAAAGACACCTGCTTCATTTTAAATCTGGGTGATCTCCCTACTCCAGACAGTTGGAATACTGTCCAGGCCACGGCCTGCAGAAGTGAGGAGGTGTGGAGCGCAGCAACGCCCGCGAGGAACCATGGTGTGCAGCTTCCCAGCCTCTTGACCTAGTATTTATTTGGACAACAGGGTCGCTTAGAAAAAGCCTCTGATGTGGCCTCTATGTCAAAGTTAAATCAGCTTTCAGGTCCTGCTGGTTGTAGTGGGTCCCAAGGCCTCCAAACCCTCCAAACTTGCTGTTTCAAGAGCCCCCAACCAGGAGCTGGCCCAGGCCTTGAAGCCCCGAAGGTCCGTGCTGAGGTCAGATTGACCCCGAGCAGCCTCAGCCCGGGTCTCCAGGACAGTTTCAAAGCAGGGGGCCCCTGATCACTGCACCTCAGGGCAGGTGGCTCTCCGTCTTATGAATAGCCATCTGGAGCAGGAAATGCTGGCATGGTGCCTGGAAGGTGGGAGGGCAGGTGCTCTCAAGGCCCTGGGCGGAGAGCCTGACAGAGGGCAGGGGGAGCGCAAGCCTCTGCACTTTCCTGTGACTGGGTTTTGGGATATAGGTGAGGTTCAAGGGGGTGGAGTCCAGAGGCGACAACTAAGAAAGAATTCTTGAGACGTCTTTGGTGCAAAACGGTGGTTTATTAAAGCAGGGGAACAGGACCCGGGCAGAAAGAGCTGCTGCCCCAGGGCTGTAAGGGGTGGCTGATTACATACTATGGGGTTGGGGGAGGTAAGGAAAAAGGGAGGTTTCCGAAAGAACTTTCATATGCTAAAGAAGACTCACAGGCCTTGCCATGTCAAGTTAAGGTTGTTTTCCCCTCTAGCAAGGCAATAACATTAAGATAGTTGGGAGCTTCCTGGAAGAAGGTCACACATGTCCCACCCAGGAGTGGGGGGTGGGGGGAGGTTGCAGGGTCAGCCAGCCTTCTGTTCCCTCATCACCTGGACTCAGTCCGCAAATGAGTCACTAGGGGCACTTACCAAAGAACTCGCCAGTGCAGGGCCTTCTGGGCAAGGGTCACTGCCTAGGCCTGAGTGTCCTGGTGCTGCCCGTGCCCACCTGGTGCTGGCCAGCGTGTGTCCCGAGAAGGAGGAACTTCAGTGGGTCAGATTCAGAGCTGCGAGGGGGGTGGGCAGAGAGAAAGCAGGGGGCAGACGTGGTCACGCACCCATTTGTCTCCACCCTCACGCTCCCCGTCTCTGCCACATGTCTGCCTGAAGGAGATGCTGAGGAAGAGGCACCAGGACAGCGGACAGGATGCCCCAGCCCGAAGTCCAGATGAATCTGGCACAGGAGACACCGTCCGGAAGAAACCAGGCGCAAAGCAGGACAAAATCTGTTACGGCTATAAAAACTGCAACAAAGTGGCCCATGCTTTCAAAGTGAGAACATGTTGCCACGAGGGGTCGGCTGCCGTGCTGGGATCAGGTGCGCTCCTCAGAAATGATCCCCCCAGGTATTCCCCTGCAGCTTACACACCTCTGTGTATTATGCTATACTTCAGTGCATTCTTTACCAAACAACAACAACGAGAGGAAAACCTGATAGACATCCTTGGGCTGGAGAAAGCACTCAGAGCTCACACTAAACGATGGAAAACATCCCCAATAAAAATAGATCTTATAATGGATAAGAACGAACCAACAACTGAGAAAAACACGGCAAAGGGTACAAACAAGCAAGCCACAGAAAATGAGAAAGTCAGGAAAGTGCACCCCAATGAGATGCAACTTGTCCCATCCCAGTTTGTAAAAGTTTTGCAGTGGTAACATCTAGCACTCTCAGAATATGGGAAGAAAGCAGATTTTGCATTACTGGGAAGAAGGTAGATTTTTGCAGATCTGTTACTGTGGATTGTAGCCCTTTTGCAAATTTGTTGCATTCAGATGCCCTGAGCATTTATTTGCCTGAGTAGCACACATTCTGGAGCCTATCACAGGAAAATCAAAGCCTCCGTGTGTAAAAGCACATGTACTCCATGTTTGCCGCGGCCACGATCTCAGTGCCCAGGGCACAAATTCCCTGAGACCCTACTCCCAGCAGGAGAAGGTCAGGCAAAGGATTGAACGTGCTGTTGAATATTCAGCAGCTACATAAAGGAAGAGGTAAGAAGCTGGTCCCTCACCCTCCAGGGTCTTCAGCTGAAAATCAAGTTTGCTCTCATCACACACTGGGAAAGTCTGGCAATATTCAGTCTTGTCAGTCAGAAGAAATGACCGACAAACCCCTGTATGCTTTCACACAGGAATCTGTAGAGACCCCTTCCTTCTGACACCCCTTTGGGGTTATTTAAGCTGCTTTATCTTTTTTTCCACGCCCAACATGGGGCTTGAACTCACAACCCTGAGATCACAAGTCACATGCTCTACCAACTGAGCAAGCCAGGCCCCCCTAAGCTGCTTTATCTTTGGCCCCTGCGGAGGCCCCTGGGACAGCAGTGCCCTTGACCAGTGCTCCCCATGTGGGCTCCGCTGTGAGGGTGGGACCTGCGCATGAGCCCTGAAGTGGCCCCTAACGTTCTGGCAAACATCCATAGACTTTCCTTGAAAGGAGCATAAAAAGCAAAGAGTTTGGCAGTCAAGGTTAAGGTATCAACTTGTGGCATGACCTGCAGTTCTTTAACTTGGAGAACCCATGCCATGTGGATGGGGTTTTGGGCTGTTCTCTGCTTACATAAAACTTCAAGATGTGAAGACAGCTGAGGGGTACCACCCAGATTTAAAAGATTAGAATTATATAAAACATACAACAATCTATTTATATACAAACACACCCACATACATGCATGTGTGTTTGCTATGTATGTGCAATGCATGAAAATTAATGCAGGTGTGTAAGCATATGTATACATGCATGCATGTGAAACATGTGTCCACACATGTGTTCATGCTCACGTGTGTAGGGGCTTGTGTGTCTGCATATGCATGCACATGTGTATATGCATGTGTGCATTTTATTGGTTAGCTTACATTAGAAACTTGCTGCTCACCATCAGCATGAAGATCTGCAGCAATAATATAAGATAGATAATTGCTAAGCAGCTGGATTATCATAAAGAATGCAATTATTCTAATTTCATTCTAACTATGAAAAAGGAAAAAAATTGAAATGAATGAAATGTGCAGCAATGCTTCTAGCAAAGAAATTAGGCTGCCTTATTAACTGAACTTTGAGACCTGAATGGTTGTAGTTTGAATTGAATTTTATACCTTGTCCCATTTAAATTCCTGTTATGTAAATCAAATTCTGTTTAAACACTTTGATTTTAACTTGACATGGTAAATATATTATTATGATGGTTTGAAATTAGCAACAGCCTGAAAATATTGCATGTTCAGTTTGTAGTGGTAATACTGTCATATTTTTAATATTTTCATTTACTTTTATTGTTACTGTAATACTTAGCCATTCGATGGACACTTAGAAAGCATGATCTCCTTAGTGCTTGGTAACTATCCTGCCGTGAATTGTGATTCTATTTATGCCGAAGGACGGAGCTCCCACTGGCAATTACCTTCCCTGAATGATGCAGCTAATTAGCTCCAAAGCCAGAATGGGAGTCCATGAAATCTCATGTGCCAATGCACCTCCCACAACACACTAATTGAATTTCTCCTTCAGAAACTCCTGAAAGCCATGCAGACATCATCCATGAGCATAGGGGAAAGTGTTAATTCTATCAGCACATTGCTCATGACACTGATATGCATGTTTGGTTAAAGTTGATGCAGTGGGGGAGATTGCGACAATTCAAGGCAGAGGATGTGCCTTTCAAAGGAGACTGTTTCTCCAGCTTCCTATCTGGTGTTCTCAAATCCCAGGCTGCTGTTCGGCTTCCCAGCTGCTAGTTGCAGACACACTTCTGCAGTGTCAGAGGCTGAGGGTGGGGCAGTCCACAGGGCTTCACAGGAAGGAGGTGAGGGCGAAGATGCAGCTGCCACACCCAGCCGTGGCCTGGGGCTCTTGCTTCTCCCTTTGATGTCCAGGTCAGACAGAACAGAGACCGGCTGGCAGGAAGCCCCAGGACGCCTCTTCAAGGAGGAACTCAGGACAGGGCCCCCAGTTCCTTCAGGACAGGATGAGCTTGTGGAACCATCCAGCAAACTGTCATGACGTTTCTCCCATTTTGAATGTGGCTCTTTCTTGATCAGGTGTTTACTTCGTTGCTGTAAACCTTTGGCTGTTTCCCAGAACTCCCTTAAGTATTTTGGCAAGTCTCCACTTATTTCTTTGGGGGTTTTGTTTGTTTATTTGTTTTAATGTTTTTTAAATGGAGGAAGCAGGGCCTGGCATTCCTAGTTCATCATCTTGCTGATGTCACTCTCAAAAATGTCTGGGTTCCTGGGGCACTTGGGAAGCTTAATCAGTTAAGTGTCTGACTTGACTCTCAGGGTCCTGGGATCCAGCCCCGCATCAGGCTCCATGCTTAGTGGGGAGTCTGCTCAAGATTCTCTCTCTCTCCCTCTGCCCCTCCCTCTGCTCACATGTGCATGCTCTTTTTCTCTCTCAAATCAATTAATCTTTTACAAAATGTTTTGGTTCCTGGGAATCTATCATTATTGGAAATCTATATGTGCATTAATGTACATATGTGCTTTAATTTATTCGGGTTCTAGGTGCTTCCCTGTAAATGGATTTTTTCCCACCAAATCACTGTAAGTGGAAGTCTGAAATATACTAGTAAGGAATTATATTAGCAATCCCAAGTCCAGGCTGGTGCAACCTGAGTACACGTGATATGTTCCCTCATTCCCATGCACATGAAGATATTGATGGAGTTGATTTCACTGAGAGAACATTGCTTTTCTAAATCTACACGCTGAGAGAGGAAGCAGAATTGGCCTGGCCACGAGTTAGGATTTCTTCTGAGCTAGAGGCTCATGGCTGCAGTGCTCACCGTTATAGATTTGAGACAAAAGCCTCATAGCAGAAATAAAAGAAAGGCTGAATGCATCACACCAGTTGCCACATCAGAAATATACATTAGTAATTTACTAAATTGGCCGAATTTGCACATGTAGTTCCAAGCTGAGTGTCAGGCTTGTGTATATCATGTCCATTTGTTAGCTTTGAGTTCTCTAGGAAAGTGATTGAAATGTATCCACCTCGGTGCCTGTATGCGGACAGGTCTGGGCAAATTTTAATTATTTAATATTTTATTCCGTGGAGGGGCATCTGGGTGGCTCAGTTGGTGAAGCGTCTGCCTTCGGCTCAGGTCATGATCCCAGAGTCCCAGGGTTCCAGCCCCATTCAGCTCCCTGCTCAGCGGGGAGCCTGCTTCTCCCTATCCCTCTGCTGCTCCCCCTGCTTGTGCTCTCTCTCGCGCTCGCTCACTCTCTCTCAAATACATAAATAAAATCTTAAAAAAAAAAAACAACATTTTATTGAATGGAATTCTGAACAAATGACATGCCGTTAGCAAATAGATTTATGTTGCTTGTGCGAGCATCTGTTGATATGTCATCTACGCCCAGCTCACCCATGGGAGAAGGTAAAGGTTGAACAAAGAAAAACATGAAAGTGTGTGACCCCCAAGAGTTTACCCTGCTGGTTTATTTGGGTGGATGTCAACGATGGAGATATTGTTCAGCAGATTCTACCCTAACAGATTCAATGTGGAGTGGCAAAGATACATTTAATACATGGTGTATTCATTTAAAAAAATTAATGTCATTAAAAATTAATGATGCAAAGGATGCAAGAAACACAAAATACCTTATCAACACATTTCACTAAATTTCCCCTTCCACATATGCAAAGATTAGTGCAGGACAGGAAATGCACATTTGATTAAGTTTAAAGGCCTTTTAGTAAAATCTAGAATAAAAAATTAAAGCAATAATAAAGTCTATTGTCAAAGTTTAAGTGGCAGCATTATTTTTTCTTTCCTGTAGCAATTAACATCATTGATCATTTTACAGTAAAGAATACCTAGAGACAATGAAATGAGTCAATATCACCGTGATTTGCAGATGTTTAAATTTTTATTCCTAAAACTCCAGGAGGATCAAATATAAACTACTCTAATATACAAATATGTCTTTTGTCATCTGACAAAAACACAAATAAAACAAAATGAAGAAAAAGCCTGAGTTCATCTTGGTCTCTCCAAGCAACAGTATGTCCCTACCCTGTAATATACTGTACAATTATCATTTCAGCAACTGTTGAAACGCCGGATTCTGTAGAGACCTGGCCTGCAGCTGTCCTCCCAGCTCTGTGGCTATCTCTGCCCCACCAGAGCAGTGGCGGGGAATTCACAAACTCCTTGGTTTGTGGAGCCTGGCTTCTGCGGCTTGTCTGAGTCTTGACTCCCAGAGCTGAGTTCCTACTTGGTGAGTTGTTCATCCTGATTCCCACGGCCAACTCACTTGTTAGAGACATTCAGAGATCTTCCTCCCCAACTTCTTTTTTTTTTTAAAGATTTTATTTATTTATTTGACAGAGAGAGAGATAGCGAGAGCAGGAACACAAGCAGGGGGATTGGGAGAGGGAGAAGCAGGCTTCCCGCCAAGCAGGGAGCCCGATGTGGGACTCGATCCCAGGACCCTGGGATCATGACCTGAGCCGAAGGCAGACGCTTAACGACTGAGCCACCCAGGCGCCCATTCCTCCCCAACTTCTTAAGTAATCCGGCTTTCCGTTGCGCCTCTGTGGGCTCTATGTTCTGATCAGAACAGATGCTCAGCCTACCTCACTTTTGGCTCTTGCTGCAGGGCTGTTGCTATGGAAGCTCACTAGATAAGATTAAGGTCATGCTTGCCTGCCTGGGGCAGTCGTCCACAAGCCCATTTCAGCTTTTGAATGTTTTCTCTTGCAATGCTCTATGCCAAGCTCTGCTCTGCTGTGCCCCAATAGCACCTGGCACTTTCTTTATAACCCATCACATTCTATTAACCACAAAAGCTATTCTGCTTGCCAACCATCCTCCTCTATCTACATCAAACAAAGAAAATAAAAAGCTATTTTCAAGGAGTAATTCAATACTTTTCAGAGGGTATACAAAAATGAACAAACCAAGATGAGAAGAATGAACACTGACAGTTGGATACTCTGACAAATACCACTAATCGGTATAACTGCATTATTGAAGATCAGGGTAGATCCATGTTCCTTTCATCTGCCTCACCACCTTCTTCCATCTCTTTTTATTTCAAAACCGAGTGCCTCAGAGCCTGGCCCTGCCCACTGGCAGGACTGAGGGTGTGAATGAACCAGGATCTCTCTACCTCTAACAGCTCATAGGGAGAAGACAGGTATGCAGATAGATAGGTCAGCTGCTTGAGGACTCTTAGTAGATGCTCAGTGAAAATTTGCTGAGGGGCACCTGGGTGGCTCAGTCGTTAAGCCTCTGCCTTCGACTCAGGTCATGGTCTCAGGGTCCTGGGATCGAGCCCCACATCAGGCTCCCTGCTCAGTGGGAAGCCTGCTTCTCCCTCTCCCACTCCCCGTGCTTGTGTTCCCTCTCTCGCTGTCTCTCTCAATGTCAAATAAATAAATCAAATCTTTAAAAGAAAAAAAAAATTTGCTGAAATAATAACTCACAACTCAAAAGTGCTTTCAGACCATTGCATGACACTTAATGCAAATGTGAAAATTCTATTCATACCATTCAGGACAAGTGTTCAAGTTTGCAAATGTAGCTTTGCAATAGCTAATATTCTGTGCACTGCTCGGAACAGTGATCCTCAGAGTAAAGGATTCATGACCAGGTTTTAAGGATTTTAAAACTACATTGCAATGCTGAAAATATTTCCTGCCAGACTGTATTATTATTCATGAAGAAGAATAATTTATACCTCACATAATTAACAGCTGGTGGGTGGAAGCCAGCGTGATGATCTGTGTTATTTATTGAGTAATGCTGTAAACACAGAAAGATAACAGGTTCCATGAAAGCTGAGTTTGTACCTTATGGGTTTATGTTTTAAAACTTCAACTGAGACAAACAAAATAAAGAAAATATGACCTTGGATTACTTCCAAGATGATGGAATTTCTTTGCTTTCCTTTTCTATATATTAAAACTCATCTGCATATTTCGATCACTGAGACATTTATCCCAACACTTTTGGGAAGGGCTGCATGAGAAGCAAGGCTGCCTGTGTCTACACAAGTCCAGGTATCCCCTGAAGGTATGGAGGGAGGCTGCAACAAGAAGGTGTCAGGACCAGACAGCAGTCAGGAAGGACACACTCAGTTAGTCAATTACAGTTGCCAGGTGGGACATCTGAGAGTGTTTATTAAATACCTGGGAGCCTCATTCTGGGCAGAAATGCAAGCACATCCAGTAAATTAGCACACTAATATGTAAATCCATTTGGCTGCTGTCTGACATCATCAGCCTGGTGGGGATGCTGTTAATCTAACTGAAAATGAAACCTGCTATAGGCATCGTATCAAGCCGTAGCTGTTTGGGAGGTGAAATGTGTACGTCCTGCTTTTAAAATCTTCCCTGCTACTTGATCAGTTCCAGGGTTGGTAGGGGCATCCTTGGCTCCAACTAGGTCATGTCTGGCCCCTCGCCACATTTAGACAGGCTTTCTCAGACACTCTGGGGCCTGGGGTCTGTGCCTCTTTGCCCCCCAACCCTGGGTCTCCTGTAAGGGAACATGGCAGCCACCTCGAACATTGGGGTGAAACGTTACCTTTGACATAGCGCAACTGCTCCTGGGATGGTGTGTCTCCAGGTGAGGTCCACTCGCTGCCTGGACGAGAATGACCTTCTGTGGTGGTGGTGTCGCTCCCCAGGCCCCACACGCTAAAGTGAACGCAGCATCTGCAGGCTCCATGCTAGTCCCCACCTGGGCCAGTGCCCTCCCTGGCTCTGCCGTGCACCACACGGAGGACTTAGACAGATTTTCTAACTCGCGGGCCTCAAGTGCCCCCCAAACAACGGGGTGCTATGTACCCCACCACACCAGTAGCACAAATCACACGAGACAGGAATGATCCCTGCTCGAGCTGGTACCGCTGCACTCGCCCGTCCCTAACTCTAGACACCACAGGGTTCCCCAGTTTTCCCCAAGGATGAGAACCTCAGAACTGCTAACCCTCTCACTTTGCCTCACTTCAGCTTTATAGGATTTTGGTTTTATTTTCATTTTGTCTTGCTGCAGCTGTATGCATAATTTTTTGGGGAAGATTTTATTTATTTGTTTGACAGAGAGACACAGTGAGAGAGGGAACACAAGCAGGGGGAGCGGGAGAGGGAGAAGCAGGCTTCCCATGGAGCAGGGAGCCCGATGCGGGGCTCGATCCCAGGACCCTGGGACCATGACCCGTGCCGAAGGCAGACGCTTCACCAACGGAGCCACCCAGGCGCCCCTGTATCCATAATTTAAACTCCCTCAGATCCTTGATGACAGTGACACGTGCAGGGCATGGCAACAGCGTATTAGTCAAAGGGTCAGCCTGACATCAGGGCTGTGGCCATCTCCACCCCGAGGACAGGAAAGTCTGAGCTGGATGCGTCTGGCAGGAGTCCTCTAAGCTGTGCTAAATGCACATAATTGTTATATTAAGCATAAGAGGAATGGGAAATAATGATAATTATATCCTCTGTTTAGACAGAAATGGGAAACAGCTACTTAATACAAATCCCATTTCGGTTCTCATGTGAACCCCGTTTATATGTGCATGGCTCGCTGACTCACATCATTTGTGGGCACCACTCTTTCCTCTAAGGACAGAAATGAGGCCCGGTTTCTGTCAGTGCCTTGGAAGAACTGACAGAGGTTCCCACAGCTTTAGTCAAACCGAACCATGAGCAGTTCTGAATTTTGTAATTCCAAATGGCCAATCTCCAAATAAATGGCCCTTTGTACAGCTGATTCATTTCCCAAACTGAAGTGATAGAAATAGTTGATCTGACCACTTCTCAAGGAAATGACTAAGGTCATTTCAACATCCGCCAATCAGAGTCACTCGTCTTCACTGATAAATGGAATCACAGGCAATGCTATCATGTCCCCCTAATTACCCAACAAGTCACAGATCAAAGAAGTAAACATCATGGGAAAACTGCAAAGCCCCAGCTGCTGCCTCAGGCAGGGAATGGGTTTACCTGCAGGCCTTGGCTTGCTCCCACCTTGTTGAATACCTGCTGAGCAGCACACAGGACTTGAGGAACAAGAGCTACAGGACTGCAAGACAATGCCTGCTCTTCGGGGGACGGGACTCCAGCCTCACCTTCAAGCTCTGTGCTTCCTGAAGCTCAGGGAGCCTGACAGCCAGAGGCAGCCACACCTGCCTCCCTGGCTGGCCCTGGAGTGCACCCTGCCTGCACTTCAGAAACTCTGCTCACCTGAAGTGTGAGTGTTCGTCCTCTCTGGCCCCTTTTGTACTAATCTTTACAGACAACTCACTGATGTTCTAGGTCCATGCGTTAACCTTTATTTTCAGGGTCATGTCCATTTCAGACAATCGAGGAATTACTTGTAGATATCAATACTCGACTACTATGTGTATACTCCATACACCCGACTCAGTGATCGAGACCCCCTTAGAACTGTGTAGACACATATGACTATTTGGTATTTAGCTCTCATCTAATTATCAAAGAGGGTCAATATGACTGTTAATTTTAGAATACATAATTGTTTTAAGTTTGCTTTCTAAAGAAAAAATATGATAAGTGGGATAAATATTGCCATTTAGTTAAAAATAACTATTACATTTGCAAAGTTAATACAAGACAGGAGTGGTGCTTTGGTTTCCAAATTTTTATCACATTCATAGTTTGCTAATCTCTGTCTCTAAATTATTCAGGATTTTTGGAAATTGCTGAGACATTGATAAATGGCTCAGATCTTTCCATTATTGTCCAAAGGGAAACTAGCTTTATTTTACTGTAAGATCTGCTTTGCAGTTGTTGTCATGAGGATGAACCCCACAGATCTCTTCCTTTATTCTAGGGAAGCATGAGTCCTGTCCCAACATGGTAAACTCAGCAACCTCACAGAGCTGACACACAGAGGTCTCTGTGCAACAGAAACACAAGATAGGGTTTCTTCTCTTTGATACAAGGAGGCAATCTCAAATAAATGAAGAAATTCTATGGCATGAGCAACCTTGAGGGACTCAAAGCTACTCTGTGAGTGTTGGGCCCCTGGACCTGGGTCAGAGCTGGAACTCTCCACTGACAGTGAGGTGTGAAAAGAAACCAGCACCTATAAAATGCGAGGAACTGGTCTGAGCCCTCTCCTAAGATGCAGGGCTTCTAAAAAAAAAACAAAAAACAAACCATCTCCAAAGAGAGACTAGACAATAGCACACTCTGGACAGGCAAAGCAAGAAAGAAACTTTCTGGGTCCTGAATAAGGGCTACAGAAATAAACAGCTGGACCCCACTGACACACCTGGCCTGTGCAACACTCACATGGGGGAATAGCTGACCCGCTACGTGGAAACCACCCCATCCATGGGAGAACTGCTCTGGCTGAACCCTGCTGGCAGGGGAAGGGAAGGGGCCCTTCTGCAACAGGAGGCAGTCAGGACCCCATGGGGAGGAGGCAGGAGCCTCCTGTAAGAATGGCAGGCCACTGAAAAGGGAGATTGGCCATGAATGAGGAATTATGTTTGTGAGAACTATAAATAATGGAAAACCTGAGGCCATAAAGAAATATGTTAGAAAGGGGAAGAACTAGAATTCATGATAAAATGAACAGAATGAAAAGAAAGAGGACTCAGATTAGAAAAAAACCCCAATAGAATAGAATATCTGGAAAATAGGTATGGGCATGTCTGTGTACACATACATGTGTATGATGAGAACTTCAGCAGCCAAAGTACTGGACAGATGCTGAAGAGAAAAACGTGGTAACCAGAAGATAGAATACAGGTGTGTAACAGAATAAATTAAAGGAAAAATATAAAAAAAAAGGTGAAGCTACACAGATGGGACCATGAGTGGGTCCAAACAGTCCCAAGGAAGCCCCAAGAGGGCACAGAGACTGGGGAATGGGTGTTGTTCACAAGGGTAGAATCAATTTCTACCAGAACCAGAGGACATTCATTGAGTCCCCAGTGTGTGAAGACACAGAACATCAGAGATATGGAGAAATATTAATGATAATAAAAAAAAATATTACTTGCAAATAAATGAAAATTGGATCTCCAGAGGCTTTCTCATCCATGACAACTGAGGATCAAGGGCTGCAGGAGAATGTCTTGAGTGTTGGGAGTGAAAGCAAAAACTTCTCAATTTAGGATTTTATTCCCAGCTAGTCTAAGCTATACTTTAGGGTGAGGGCAACTTAAAGACATCTTCAGACAAAGATGTGGAGATTTTAGAGACATGGGGCCTTGCTGAAGGAACAACAGAAGGTTTGCTTGAGAGGGAATGAAATTGAACCCCTCCTAAAGTATAAGAAGCAAGAACTAATCCTGAGCAAAGAAACTGGTGATCACGTGGGTAAATCTAAATAAACAATGGCTGCAAAACAGCAGCGTCTACTTCTGTAGGGTTTGAGCATCTAAAATCTGCTAATGTGACCGGCGAGAGATCAGAGCTGTATCATTGTCACTGTAAGTCTCTCATAGTGGTCAGAGGAGGACAGAAGTATTAACTAACAGGGGTTTTCATGTAAAATGTGAATGCAAAAAAACACTCTCTTGACTAACATTTTCCCCTAATATTTCAGACTCTTGTTTGTGTGTTTCCATTTTTAATTTTTTCTCTTTGGGAATGGAGGATATCTAATTTAGGAGGAAGAAATATAGGATATATTTGAGGCTGTGTAGTGCCCAGAGTTCTTCCTTATGCCATGGAAACACTCACAAAGCTATTATATGTCTCAATCAGAAAGATAACAACCACCTCTTTATTAATAGGATTCTGACAATTGTTCATTTCATGCTGATTTTCTTTTCAGATCAATTTATATTAGAATGCCAATAAGCACAGCATTAAACACAACAGTTGGTTCTGGATTCCAACAATACAGCAGTAAGAACATATCACACATTCAAAGCCATTGGTGTTGGAATAAATAGGCCCATGTCGTTCTTCATACATTGTATGCACATCAGGGGACAGAACACATCATCTGTGTGCAGGCAGCCGGCCTCTCTCCTCACCTGGGAGAACACAACAGTTTCTCACTCCAATCAGCCCTTCCACATGGTCCCTTTACTTGAATAAAGAGTAAGGGAGCATAGAGAGGTGGTATTCTACAAACGTCCATAGAAATGACAATGTTCTCATCACATTCTTGAGAATCTGGTAAGTGCGAAACTGTTGAGAGATGTGTAATTTGCCAAAAAAATTTACCTTCCAAAAGCCACTTCCTGGCCTTGAGAACAAAGAAATATGGGGGCTTTTTGAGCAGCAATTTGGTAGTCATGTGTGTCCCATAGGGGAGTTTATTTGTAATTGTAAGTGCATGGTTTTGCAACTGAAATTCTTGTTTAGAAAGTTAAGATGAAAATTTGGATGCCGAGTAGGCAGCCTAAGAGAGTGCTCTGATGTTGCAGAAAGGATGGATAGGTGAAGAGATAGATGATAGATGATACATAGATATAGATAGACAGATAGATGATAATAGATAGATAGATAATAGACAGATAGATAGACCAAAAATATTTAAAAAAAACACACTTTTTGAAAGGTGGAAGCATCCCAACAAGCATGCATGAAAGACAGTGAAACGTAACAATGCCGTGTGGACACCCGGATACTCAGAAGAGGGAATGGCTGTGAGAGTGGTAGACAGTATTACGGTGTACACAGGTATGAATAAGTGTGAACTATTCATGTTTACAGGCTCCAGCGATACCCAGACTCCCTTCCTCTTCCAGGCCCACCCCTCCTCCAGCTGGTCGACCTTCTCCTGTCTAACCTGCTACCTCAGATGTGACTGGAAGGGGGTTAAGATCTCACGTGGAAAGTGCAGCATCTTATAAGCTGACTCCACTTGCTGGGCCATTAGCAGGAAGAAGAACGCCTCAATAAATCTTGGCAAGTCACTCTGCTTAGTGACACAGCAAGTGGAGGGATAGAGAATATTCCACCTTCACACGACAAATACATTAAACTAGTCTGCATTAACTCAGTCTGGGAAAGGAGTAGGCGGCAAATCAGAGGAAGCTGCCTGACGTGTGTTTTGGCAGGTCCTCTATAAAGACACGGTGAGCGCCAAGACCAGGGGTTCAAGTACCTTCTCCCAACTGTCCCTCTCCTCTTCCAGGGGCACCGGGGACACTGCTTGCTCTAGTTCTGAGGGTCACTGAGGCGCTGCTCACGCTTTCCCAATGTTCTCTCTCTGTTCGTCAGATGTGCTCATTTCTATGGATGCCTCTGCAGTTTCACTGTCCCTCCCCTTTGCCTCTCCAATCTGCTTGTAAAGCCATAAAATGATTTTTCTGGGGAGGTGGGCAGGGGGATGGGATAACTAGGTGATGGGCATGAAGGAGGGCACTTGATGGAATGAGCACTGGGTATTATATGCAACTGATGAGTTACTAAATTCTACCTCTGAAACTAATAATACACTATATGTTAATTAAATTGAATTTAAATAAAAAATTTAAAAAGTAACTTTTCTTACATTTTAGGTATTGTACTTTGAGTTCTAGATTTTCCATTTGATTCTCTCTCTCTCTCTTTTTTGCAGTTTTTATAGTTCTGTTGAGATTCCCCATTTATTTAAACATTATGACCATCTTTTTCATTTAAATCATAAAATATTTTAGTCCTGAGACCAGAGAACCTTCCACAGCTCTCTGCTGGCTTTAGTGAGGGCAGGCAGTCTTCTCTCTCCTCCCCGCTCTCTGGGAGAGCAGAGGATTTTCTTATCCCTCCTTTCCCCTCTCTTCCCCTCCCTTTTTCTTTTCTTTTCTGATTCTTGAAGTACTATGCAAAGGGCTGCATTCTGGTAATTCATTTTTTCAGGTTTAATCTTTGTTCTAATAAATATTTTTAAATGAAAAGTAAAAAAAATAAATAAATCAAAAAATATTTTATAATATCCTATTTAAACTCCATGTGTGCTAATTCCAAAATCTGGGTCATTTTGTGTCTACACCTGCTTATCTTTATCTTGACATGGGTCATACGCCCTGCATATTTCTATTGCTTTCTAGACATGGTGGATGATGCTTTTAGAGAATCTGCTTCCATTGCCTTTCTGTCAATTGAGTTGATTTCTATTCTAGCAATTATATGTGAAACTGTCTTTGTTAGTGTTCACTTTTTGTGTTTGTTTTGTTTTGGCCTTAATTCAAGAATGTTTTTCTAAATACTGAGAAATAATCTTTACTCTGAAGGTGGGTCCCTCAGGGTTGCAGTGGAAAGCGCAGGATGCTCACCACATTCCCTCCACCTTGAAGGATCTCCAGCCCCAAGATGCCTTCCCAGGTAGGCAGCAGGTAAAATCTACTCAGCTTTCTTGGTCCACAGCTGCTGCTTTTTACTGGGTCCCCAGCATGTCCTCCCATGCTGCATGGATGGGGGGATCCCTCAGAGAAGGATCCCACCCAGTGCAGTCTCTTTTGAAAATTCCCTTTCAGTGTCTGTCATTTTGTTTGTTCTACCTTGTCTACAAATAATTGTTTTTCAAGCTTTGTCCAGATTGTGTAATTGTTATATATAAGAATGTTAGTCCAATACAAGTTACTCTGCCATTCCTGGAACCAGATGAATAAAGTGCAGCTTTACCAAGGCCAAAGTGACAGACTAAACATGTGTGAATCTGTTGGACTATGCTCACCTAACCCACAGCCTGAACTTTAGTGAGAAAGACTGTATTGTGCATCCATATTCTTTCTTCTCTCTCCTCCTTTGATGTGACTCCTGTGTCCAGCTTTCTGGGGGGAGTTGAACCTCACACCCCATTGGTGTTGACCTCAGCTGTGGGGCCCAGGTTGGCCAATTGGGTGTTGGTAGACATGACACACACTTGGAGTAGAAATGTGATTGTGTGGTTTTCTGGGAGATGCCCAGGATGATGAAGACAACCCAGTGTCTACAGTGCCCATGTAGGAGAGGAACTCTCCAGTCTAACCACTGAGTAGCACAAATGAAGATCATTTGATACAGTTGCTTCTTTTGGCAAAGGCCATATGCCATGGCGTAGAAGTGGGTAGAATCACCATCACAGACACAGAACACACTACCTCAAATCAAGACACCATGGGGCCATTGGATTAGTAAGTAACACAAGGAAAGCAGGTGGAGGTTTTGTTTGTAAGAAAGCTTTTCAATGCCAACAAATCAATTCAACAATCATGGGACCCCCTGGGACTGTGTCTTGGAAAAAACTATATTCCCAGCCCCTACTGTGTGACTGACATGTAATAGGCACTCAGTGCAGACAAAACATTAGCTCTGCCCTCAGGAACATCACAACACGGTGGAGGATGAAAACATATGATGAGCGGAGGATCAATTAGCACAGTCTGATAAATAAACTGCTTTGGGAGGCTTGGAAGAGAGAAGATTGTGACCATTTCTAGCTTTGGGACTATTTTCATGCTTGGATGTCAGTCAGTCTTTTTAAAGCAAAAATCAGCATGCTTTGCCAAAATGGCAAAAGCTCCCCAAATATCAATGACTTCAAATAACATCCTTGATGTTTGGCTTCGGTGGTATAGCAGAGGCTGAGCCATAACTACCCTCAGGGACAGGTCACCTCACAGAGGGAGGGAAAGGCAGTGGGTATTGAAGAGCCTCTTGAAATTGCCCAGAACCCACACATGTTCCCTCTGCTTACATCCCAGTCACAGTGGCCTGACAGTGGGGCAGAGGGAGACCATTAGGTCCCGTCCAAGGACCTTGATGCAGTTTACAAAGCTCATGCGAATGAAGTTGCCATCCTGTGCTAAGAGGCAAGTGCTAGGAACATCTGGTCTGTCTGTGCAGGCGATTCGACCATATCCTCCTTGAGAGAACATGCCCATCAGATCTTTACCGTTCTAAGGGCACAATTCCCAAGAATTACTGAAGGCTCCCTGGGATGGCCAGAGAATGCACTGGGACCAAGAAAATTAGAAGGAAGGGAGAACAGACTCCAAGGAAACCTTGTCATCAGAGGGGTAGTCTGAAGCCCCTGTGTTCAATGACCTGCCTCAAAAGACACAAGAGCTTGGGAGACCCTCTCCCAATGAGACAATACTTTACTGGGTAAAATTTATGAAATGCAATCATTTCAAATCACTAGGAACTATCCTAAGAGCATACAGAAAATGGAGAAACATTCATTCAAGAAAATCTGCTAAAACTTGGTAAGAACAGTGAGTCTGGCATTTGAGGCAAACCTGTTCCTTACTGTGCCCTGCTCCACGATCTACTCTGAGCAAGAGCAGCCAAGAAGATGGGCTTCTTGCCACTTAGTTCCCAGCCTGGGCCTCTGTTTCACTCCAAGCAGACAGGCAGGAGCACTTCTCTTCCCTTCCAGCCCCATGCTGAGAGGCTCTTTCCCAGGCAGGTGCAACAGAGAGACTGGCTCTCCCTCCCCACCCAGTCCTCATTCAAGGGCCAAAGCTCTGCTCCAGGCATGCAGGCTGGCAATACTGGGGTTCTGATTACCTCCAGTTGCTGGTGGGATTGAGGTGCAAAGTAAGGAATGCTAGGTGGTAAGACCAGGGGCTGCCAACCCCCACGCCTCAGTGCTCACTCATAGAGTGGGTGTATCGCTCTAGGAAAAGTGGCTCTGGACCCAGCTGCAGTGCAATAACACAGGGTTCTGCCCTGGGAGAAAAGCAGGACATGGGGACACAGAGCTCTAGAACTTTGCCTGAGGGACTTACTTGATTTGGAGCAGAGCATGAGGAACCCCATGTCCAAGGGTATGGAAAACACAATAGGATCTTGGCAGAGAGCAAGCGAGGGGAGGCAGGCTGGTGGCTCCGTGAGGCTCATGATCTGACAGAGCAGCCAGTTTACAGAGAAAGCCGGGGGAAGAGACAGCCAAGAAGAGCTCTCTTGAGACCAGAGGCAGCTCTGGAGGCTGGGAAGGCCACGCGTATGTGCCAGTCTGCATCGCTCAGAGTACCCATGCAGGATGTGGGACAGGTATGAAAGCATTCCCAAGCCACACACACAGAATAGCAACACCACCCAGGAGCCTCACTGGCCCAAGGCACTGAACACAACCTCTGACCAAACTCTGGCTGGACAATCAGCGGCTCTGATCCAGGACAAATCCTGCAAAGTGAGAGTGAAAAGTAAAACCATACTCATGTAGGCAGTCTGGGTGGCTATGTGTGCCCAAGGCTATGCCCTCTGGGAATCACAGGGGGACCTCTAAGCTACAAGCCCATGGGGGGCAGGGACAAGCAGTGTAAACCCCCTAGGTTGGGATAGCACCTGCCACCACACACACAACTGGGCCAGGGGTGTAAGTGCAATCCTCACCATCAATGGCTCATGGTCATCGAGGGCAACCACTAAGTGACCAGCCTAAAAGTGAGGCTTGAATCACAGCTCAGCAGACATTATGTCCTCAGGCACCCACCCCGTATTGGAACCCTTGTGGCCCATGGCTTGCTTTATAAGCTTGCTGTTCCAGTTTACACTAGTCATCTGTTTCCCGAGCTCTGCACGTCCCTGCCTGCCCTTCTACCAGCCCCCCATCTCCTTCCAGTGGTAGCCCAGGCATCCCTGAAAGGCAAGGACAATCCTGTTTGCTCCTTAGTCATCCCAAGCAGCCTGGTCTCTGTTCGTGGGGGCACAAAGCCCCCATCTCCCCCTGCAGGTTTTACCCAAACCGATGATGTGAAACATGGACTCAGAGCAGGGACCCACTGGTCCCTCCAGCAAAACTCACTTTCTCGCTTTTCTCTCTGTCTGACTCACTTCAAAGGGTCTTTATGTTTCAATCACTTTCTTTCCTCAAGCTCCCCCCATGTATATCTGTATATAGATAGAAAGTAAATAATATATAAGTATGTATATGTATAATATATATGTGTGTATATATATGGTACATGTAATAAAGGTAGATATACCTCTCTATATACGATTTAGATGATATCCCTAGAAAACTATAGAGAGAGAAATATGTATGTATATATACTACATGGGGACTTATCCCTAGAAAATACTTTCTACTGATAAATTAAATCATTATGGGAGGGTGGAGCAAGATGGCAGAGGAGTAGGAGACCTGGATTTCGTCTGGTCCCAGGAATTCAGCTGGAAAGGGATCAAACCATTCTGAACACCTACAAACTCAATAGGAGATTGAAGAAAAGAATAGCAACAACTCTCTGAACAGAAAAGCGACCACTTTCTGGAAGGTAGGATGTGTGGAGAAGTGAATCTGAGGCGATATTTGGGAGGATAGGCGGCGGGGGAGGGGGCCTCCGTCGGCCGCTTATGGCAAGCGATAGAGCCGCGGAGCACAAAATTGGAAATTTTAGAAGTCAGCTCCACTGAAGGACGTCACTCCAGTGGCTAAGTGAGGGGTGGAACCCTCACGGGACATTGTCGTCTCAGGACCCTCGGGGTCACAGAAAGACCAGGGGTGCCTGAGTGCGGCAGAGCTCCCAGGTATCGGAGCGGGGAAGTCGGCTGCAGAGACAGAGCCCAGGCGCGGGCTCTCAGCTCGGGGTTGCCATAAACCGTGATCTGTGGCACAGTCGGGCCACTGCTCCTCCAGCAGGGACCCAACAAGCGACAGATCTGGGGAGACTCCCTTTCCTCCCCCATGAGGAGTGGCACAGGAGCACACCACAGGGATCTGCTGGGTTTGGAGACCCCACACCGGTTTGGGTGCCAGAGATAGAAATGCTCGGTCACAGCCCGGGTGAGCACAGAGTGCGGCCGGAGACCTGGGAGACGGGAGTGATTGACTGCTTTTCTCTGGGGTGCACTGAGAAGCGGAACTCCGAGTTCTCGGCTCCTCCAGGATGGAGATTGGGGGGCCACCATTTTCCCTCTCGGCCTCCAAAACTGTACCGAAAGCTTGCAGGGAACAAAAGCTCGGGAGAGCAAACCCGAGCAGATTACTTAGCCCGGATCAGCAAGGGTGGGGCAATTCCTCCTCTGGCAAAGACATTTGGGAACCATGGCAACAGGCTCCTCCCCCAGAAGATCAGCAAGAACAGCCCGCCAAGACCAAGTTTACCAATCAATGAGAATGGCAGAACTCCAGCGGTAGGGGAATACTGCACATAGAATTCGTGGCTTTTTTACCATGATTCTTTAGTCTTTCAAAGTTGATTTTTTTAACTGTATTTTTTTTTGAATTTTTCTTTTTCCCTTTTTCAACCAACATCTTATCAATCCCTTTTTTAAAAAACATTTTTATTTTTCATTTTTAGAGTCATATTCTATCCCTTCATAGTAGTTACCCTTATTTTTGGCATATATATATAAGTTGTTCTCTCTTTAAAATTTTGAGATACAGTTTCTTCTAACAGATCAAAATATATCCTTAATCTCTAGTGTATGGCTTTGTTCTAGTCTCCTTCCTGATCACATTCTCTCCCTTCCTTTTTTCTTTTTTTTTAAAAATCCTCTTTCTTTTTTCAAACAACTTCTTATCTTATCAATTCCTTTTATAAAATTTTTAAAATTTTCATCTTTACAGTCATATTCCATCCTTTCATCATATTAACCCTAATTTTTGTACATATATAAGTTTTTCTTTCTTTAAAATTTTGGGAAGCACTTTCATCTAACAGACCAAATACACCCAAAATCTTGTGTGTGGCACTGATCTATGCACCAGCCTGATCATATTTGATCATATTCTTTTTTTGTTTTGTTTTGTTCTGTTTTTGTTTGTTTTTATCTTTTTCTTTCTTTTTTTTTCTTTTTCCTTTTTTTTTCTTTCCCTTTCTTTTCCCCCGGCTTCAGGTCTTTTCTGATTTGTTTAGAGTATAGTTTCTGGGAACCTTGTTACCCTGTTAGCATTTTGTTCTCTCATTCATCTATTCTGCTCTGGACAAAATGACAAGACAGAAAAAATTACCTCAACAAAAAGAACAAGAGGCAGTACTGATTGCCAGGGACCTACTCAATATGGATATTAGTACGATGTTGGAACTAGAGTTCAGAATGATGATTTTAAAGATACTAGCTGGGCTTGAAAAAAGCATGGAAGTTATTAGAGAAACCCTTTCTGGAGAAATAAAAGAACTAAAATCTAACCAAGTCGAAATAAAAAACGCTATTAATGAGGTGCAATAAAAAATGGGGGTGCTAACTGCTAGGATAAATGAGGCAGAAGAGAGAATTAGTGATATAGAGGACCAAATGATGGAAAATAAAGAAGCTGAGAAAAAGAGAGATAAACAACTACTGGATCACGAGGGCAGAATTCGAGAGATAAGCGATACCATAAGATGAAACAATATTAGAATAATTGGGATCCCAGAAGAAGAAGAAAGAGAGAGAGGGGCAGAAGGTATATGGAGCAAATTATAGCAGAGAACTTCCCTAATTTGGGGAAGGAAACAGGCATCAAAATCCAGGAGGCACAGAGAACCCCTCTCAAAATCAATAAAAATAGGTCAACACCCCAACATCTAATAGTAAAACTTGCGAGTCTCAGAGACAAAGAGAAAATCCTGAAAGCAGCTCAGGAGAAGAGATCTGTAACCTACAAGGGTAGAAACATTAGATTGACAACAGACCTATCCACAGAGACCTGGCAGGCCAGAAAGGACTGGCATGATATATTCAGAGCACTAAATGAGAAAAATATGCAGCCGAGAATACTATATCCAGCTAGGGTGTCGTTGAAAATAGAAGGAGAGATAAAAAGCTTCCAGGACAAACAAAAACTAAAGGAATTTGCAAACATGAAACCAGCCCTACAAGAAATATTGAAAGGGGTCCTCTAAGCAAAGACAGAGCCTAAAAGCAACATAGACCAGAAAGGAACACAGACAATAGACAGTAACAGTCACCTTACAGGCAATACAATGGCACTAAATTCATATCTTTCAGTAGTTACCCTGAATGTAAATGGGCTAAATGCCCCAATCAAAAGACACAGGCTATCAGATTGGATTAAAAAACAAGATCCATCGATATGCTGTCTGCAAGAGACTCATTTTAGACCCAAAGAGACCCCCAGATTGTGAGGGGGTGGAAAACCATTTACCATGCTAATGGACATCAAAAGAAAGCTGGGGTGGCAATCCTTCCATCAGACAAAGTAGATTTTAAAGCAAAGACTGTAATAAGAGATGAGGAAGGACACTATATCCTACTTAAAGGGTCTATCCAACAAGAAGATCTAACAACTGTAAATATCTATGCCCCTAACATGGGAGCAGCCAATTATATAAGGCAATTAATAACAAAAGCAAAGAAACACATTGACAACAATACAATAATAGAGGGGGACTTTAACACCCCCCTCACTGAAACGGACAGATCATCTAAGCAAAAGATCAACAAGGACATAAAGCCTTTAAATGACAAACTGGACCAAATGGACTTCACAGATATATTCAGAACATTCCATCCCAAAGCAACAGAATACACATTCTTCTCTAGTGCCCATGGAACATTCTCCAGAATCGATCACATCCTAGGTCACAAATCAGATCTCAACCAGTACCAAAAGATTGGGATCATTCCTGCATATTTTCAGACCACAATGCTTTGAAACTAGAACTTAATCACAAGAGGAAAATTGGAAAGAACTCAAATACATGGAGGCTAAAGAGCATCCTACTAAAGAATGAATGGGTCAACCAGGAAATTAAAGAAGAATTAAAAAAATTCATGGAAACAAATGAAAATGATAACACAACTGTTCAAAATCTTTGGGATACAGCAAAGGCAGTCCTAAGAGGAAAGTATATAGCAATACAAGCCTTTCTCAAGAAACAAGAAAGGTCTCAAATATACAACCTAACCCTACACCTAAAGGAGCTGGAGAAAGAAGAGCAAATAAAGCCTAAACCCAGCAGGAGAAGAGAAATAATAAAGATCAGAGCAGAAATCAATGAAATAGAAACCAAAAGAACAGTAGAACAGATCAACAAAACTAGGAGCTGGTTCTTTGAAAGAATTAACAAGATTGATAAACCCCTGGCCAGACTTATCAAAAAGAAAAGAGAAATGACCCAAATCAAAAAAATCATGAATGAAAGAGGAGAGATCACAACCAACACCAAAGGAATACAAACAATTATAAGAACTTATTATGAGCAACTCTATGCCAGCAAATTAGATAACCTGGAAGAAATGGATGCATTCCTAGAGACGTATCAACTACCAAAACTGAACCAGGAAGAAATAGAAAACCTGAACAGACCTATAACCACTAAGGAAATTGAAGCAGTCATCAGAAATCTCCCAAGAAACAAAAGCCCAGGGCCAGATGGCTTCCCAGGGGAATTCTACCAAATATTTAAAGAAGAATTAATACCTATTCTTCTGAAACTGTTCCAAAAAATAGAAATGGAAGGAAAACTTCCAAACTCATTTTATGAGGCCAGCATTACCTTGATCCCAAAACCAGGCAAAGAGCCCATCAAAAAGGAGAATTATAGACCATTATCCTTGATGAACATGGATACAAAAATTCTCACCAAAATACTAGCCAATAGGATCCAGCAGTACATTAAAAGGATTATTCACCACGACCAAGTGGGATTTATCCCTGGGCTGCAAGGTTGGTTCAACATCTGCAAATCAATCAATGTGATACAATTTATTAATAAAAGAAAGAACAAGAACCGTATGATCCTCTCAGTAGATGCAGAAAAAGCATTTGCCAAAGTACAGCATCCTTTCTTGATCAAAACTCTTCAGAGTATCGGGATGGAGGGTACATACCTCAATATCATAAAAGCCATCTATGAAAACCCCACAGCAAATATCATTCTCAATGGGGAAAAACTGAGAGCTTTCCCCCTAAGGTCAGGAACACGGCAGGGATGTCCACTATCACCACTGCTATTCAACATAGTATTAGAAGTCCTAGGCACAGCAATCAGACAACAAAAAGAAATAAAAGGCATCTGAATTGGCAAAGAAGAAGTCAAACTCTCACTCTTTGCAGATGATATGATACTTTGTGTGGAAAACCCAAAAAACTCCACCCCAAAACTGCTAGAACTCATACAGGAATTCAGTCAAGTGGCAGTATATAAAATCAATGCACAGAAGTCAGTGGCATTCCTATACACCAACAACAAGACAGAAGAAAGAGAAATTAAGGAGTCGATCCCATTTACAATTGCACCCAAAACCATAAGATACCGAGGAATATATCTAACCAAAGAGGCAAAGAATCTGTACTCAGAAAACTATAAAATACTCATGAAAGAAATTGAGGAAGACACAAAGAAATGGAAAAACATTCCATGCTCATGGATTAGAAGAAAAATATTGTGAAGATGTCAATGCTACCTAGAGCAATCTACACACTCAATGAAATCCCTATGAAAATACTATCCACTTTTTTCAAAGAAATGGAACAAATAATCCTAAAATTTGTATGGAACCAGAAAAGACCCCACATAGCCAGAGGAATGTTGAAAAAGAAAAGCAAAGCTGGCAGCATCACAATTCTGGACTTTCACCTCTATTACAAAGCTGTCATCATCAAGACAGTATGGTACTGGCACAAAAACAGACACATAGATCAATGGAACAGAACAGAGAGCCCAGAAATGGACCCTCATCTGTATGGTCAACTAATCTTCCACAAAGCAGGAAAGAATGTCCAATGGAAAAAAGACAGTCTCTTCAACAAATGGTGTTGGGAAAATTGGACAGCCACATGCAGAATGAAACTGGACCATTTCATTATACCACACACAAAAATAGACCCAAAATGATTGAAAGACCTAAATGTGAGACAGGAGTCCATCAAAATCCTAAAGGAGAACACGGGCAGCAACTTCTTTGACCTCAGCCGCAGCAACTTCTTCCTAGAAACATCGCCAAAAGCAAGGGAAGCAAGGGCAAAAATGAACTATTGGGACTTCATCAAGATAAAAAGCTTTTGCACAGCAAAAGAAACGGTCAACACAACCAAAAGACAACCGACAGAATGGGAGAAGATATTTGCAAATGACATATCAGATAAAGGGCTAGTATCCAAAATCTATAAAGAACTTATCAAACTCAACACCCAAAGAACAAATGATCCAATCAAGAAATTGGCAGAAGACAGGAACAGACATGTTTCCAAAGAAGACATCCAGATGGCCAACAGACACATGAAAAAGTGCTCAACATTGCTCGGCATCAGGGAAATCCAAATCAAAACCTCAATGAGATACCACCTCACACCAGGCAGAATGGCTAAAATTAACAAGTCAGGAGATGACAGATGTTAGCAGGGATGCGGAGAAAGGGGAACCCTCCTACACTGTTGGTGGTAATGCAAGCTGGTGCATCCATTCTGGAAAACAGTATGAAGGGTCCTCAAAAAGTTGAAAATAAAGCTACCATATGACCCAGCAATTGCACTACAGGGTATTTACCCCAAAGATACAAATGTAGGGATCCGAAGGGGTACGCACCCCGATGTTTATAGCAGCAATGTCCACAATAGCCAAACTGTGGAAAGAGCCAAGATGTCCATCGACAGATGAATGGATAAAGAAGAGGTGGTATATATATACAATGGAATATTATGCAGCCATCAAAAGGAATGAAATCTTGTCATTTGCAATGACGTGGATGGAACTGGAGGGTGTTATGCTGAGCGAAATAAGTCAATCAGAGAAAGACATGTATCATATGACCTCACTGATATGAGGAATTCTTAATCTCAGGAAACAAACTGAGGATTGCTGGAGTGGGGGGTGGGGTGGGAGGAATGGGGTGACTGGGTGATAGACATTGGGGAGGGTATGTGCTATGGTGAGCACTGTGAATTGTGCAAGACTGTTGAATCACAGATCTGTACTTCTGAAACAACTAATACAATATATGTTAAAAAAAAAAGAAGATAGCAGGAGGGGAAGAATGAAGGGGGGGAAATTGGAGGGGGAGATGAACCATGAGAGACGATGGACTCTGAAAAACAAACTGAGGGTTCTAGGGGGGAGGGGGTGGGAGGATGGGTTAGCCTGGTGATGGGTATTAAAGAGGGCACGTACTGAATGGAGCACTGGGTGTTATACACAAACAATGAATCATGGAACACTACATCAAAAACTAATGATGTAATATATGGTGACTAATATAACAATAAAAAAATTTAAAAAATTAAATCATGATGTAAATTACAACGTGCTTACACATTTGGTAATTTTGATATTTAAAATTAAGTTCTGCTTTTTATTTTCTGACTATTGAACTAAACTTGGTGGCTTTGGCTCTTGAATGTGAGGTTTGGAAAGTTCTCTACATCAGCATTGCCTGGGCTGGAACC
This sequence comes from Halichoerus grypus, assembly GCF_964656455.1. Lineage (NCBI taxonomy): Eukaryota > Metazoa > Chordata > Mammalia > Carnivora > Phocidae > Halichoerus > Halichoerus grypus. Next base: position 194,158,555 of record NC_135715.1, read on the forward strand.
CCTACAGCCAAAAAGAAGAAAGCAGGCCTCCATCCCCCTGGGAGTCTGAGGATCCAGGACACTAAGTATTGTGACAAGAGCTCTAAAAAAATACAGGCTGCTTCACAAGCTTTCTTTATTGAACAGGGAAGCCTTTTTACTGACACATGCATATGAAAAGTTATTATATTAAAAAATATTTGATTAGAGTATGTACATGGAAACATATAAGATCAGAATCTCAGTGTGTATACACACACATTTGGGAGTATTTTGTGACATTTGTAAAACATATTCACTTAGTATAATTAAACATAGCTCAGTTCAGCAAGCTACTTGGAAAGGCAAGAATATCCAAGCAGGTAGACCGACATTCTTGACTCGGGATTGAGGGATGCCTGGGTGGTTCTTGGGAGCAGTCAGTCCCAGAAGGACAAGAGGAGTGATGCAAGAATGCTCTGAGTTATAGAAAAAAGGGAACATTTCCAGCCAGAGAGCTTCTTGGGTTTTTCATCTCTTCTGTTTTGATTTGGTGGTTGGACCAATAGCTCTTCCTTTGCAGGGCATTCCTAGGTTGGCTGGAGCACCCAGCAGTGGAGGCAGCAGCTGTCCAGATTGTTTTCCCGGCAGAGGGACGAGCTGAGTCTTCCTGACAGGGCTGGATGTATGATTTGGAAGGGTGAGCAGTCACCACCAAAACACTTCAGAAAAAAAAAAAAAAAATCAAGTAGGAAAAGCCTCTTCCAAGATATTTTATAGAAAGATATGCTTTAAAGAGTTGCAATTTATTGTTTTCTGCACATTCAGCTGCTGAATTTAACCAGAAAGAAAAATTTATATATAAAACATAAAAATGTTAGCGAAACAGATGGTCAAAGATGATACTTTTAAGCCCTAAGACAAAGCACTGTCCAATCAGGGTACAGAGTCTAATGTTGGCTGCATTGTTCTGAGACTGAAGTGAGCTTGTGTAAATCCTGGGGCAGATCCAGAGCTTCTGAGAGAGATTTCCTCAAGACTCAGATGCTCGCTGGATCCTGGCCAGATGGCTCTGCAAAGCCTCCCGTTCAGCTCCCAGGACAGGCCTGCCTAGCTCAAGGATGTTCCCACTCAAGCTTACCAGTCCCCAGGTGCCAACATGCAATGGATTCTCTGCCTCAAAAACCTGATTTACTCACAGATATCCAATAAATAGCCACACTTTAGTGAAAATCTTGTTACATGTAAATCAAGCATGTGACCATGTGAGGTTTCAGGATCTCTTTAGCACATTACCTGGGTGCCCCAGGGATTGTTGAGGTACACCTTTCTCACACTGAGCCAGGCAGGTTCTACTAGCTGTGCTTCCAATCTGGACTCAATGTTGCATTTCTGCCTCATTAGAAAGTGAGTCACGTAGAGATGAGGTATTTCTGAATAGAGCCTGATTCATCCCTCTTCCATGTGTCCAGTCAAGAATCCCTGAATATGTGCTCCAATACCTCCCTTGCAGGTCACATGACCTGCACATCTGTGAAACCCAGTGGACACCCCTGACCCTCCCTGCTCACCTGCGCAGCCCAGCACACACCCCTGACCCTCCCTGCTCACCTGCGCAGCCCAGCACACACCCCTGACCCTCCCTGCTCACCTGCGCAGCCCAGCAGGCACCCCTGACCCTCCCTGCTCACCTGCGCAGCCCAACAGGCACCCCTGACCCTCCCTGCTCACCTGTGCAGCCCAGCACACACCCCTGACCCTCCCTGCTCACCTGCGCAGCCCAGCACACACCCCTGACCCTCCCTGCTCACCTGCGCAGCCCAGCACACACCGCTGACCCTCCCTGCTCACCTGCGCAGCCCAGCAGGCACCCCTGACCCTCCCTGCTCACCTGCGCAGCCCAACAGGCACCCTGACCCTCCCTGCTCACCTGCGCAGCCCAGCACACACCCTTGACCCTCCCTGCTCACCTGGGCAGCCCAACACATACCCTTTACCTTCCCTGCTCACCTGTGCAGCACAGTGGACACCCCTGACCCTCCCTGCTCACCTGTGCAGCCCAGCACACACCCTTGACCCTCCCTGCTCACCTGGGCAGCCCAACACATACCCTTTACCTTCCCTGCTCACCTGCGCAGCCCAGCAGGCACCCTGGACCCTCCCTGCTCACCTGTGCAGCCCAGCACACACCGCTGACCCTCCCTGCTCACCTTCGCAGCCCAGTTGGCACCCTGGACCCTCCCTGCTCACCTGTGCTCCACTTTCTTTCCACCATTCCTCAGAAGATTAATCCTGTGAAGTCCCTCTCTGTATGACCATGCAAGCTGCACTGAATGAGAGGATTTTCAGTCAACATCAGTCTCCCCTGAGCTCTGTAGCACTGGACATGTCTAAGGTGCCTCTCCTCATGTCTGTCTTGCCTCATCATGTACACTGTCCTCTGTGTTTCCTGGAGTTACCCCTTCTTTTCTATCTTAATTATTTGTGCTTCCTAGAGGTCTCAGCATAGCCCTGCCACTACACCTGAAACACTCCCAAGCCGTCTGTCTCCGTAGGTTGTGAGATCTGAATCTACTTCTTGGCCACAAATTGGGATGCTAAGTCTGGAAGTTCTGAAATCAGAAGCAGTCTCCATCCTCCACAAACTTGAATTCAGTTGCAGAAATAGATGCAGTTGAAGTATGTGTTTGCAGAGACAGGAAGTATGTCACAGCATCCAATTCAGCCTGGGTGGGGGGCTTTCCAAGGTGAAGCTTGGACAGACCTTTAACCACAGATGGACAAGTGGGGAGCAGGGAGGTGAATGAGACATACAGGCATTGCTTCACCTGAGGAACCTCAAGTGTTGAGAAGGTGAGATGTGTGGGATTGAGGAGCAGGTGGTAAGAGAGGGGCAGTGACAGTCCTGGAGACAGCTCACGAGATAAAGCATACTTTGATCTAGGAAAGGATTTTCTGATGTGGAATAAAATTCTGCAAGGAGAATGAGCTGAAGGAAAGGGAGCTAATGTTTCCCAAGTTCCTATAATACAACTGTGTTAGGCAGCAATTTTCTTTTTTAATCCCCATGACTGAGCTTTATGGAATCATAATTTCTACTTTAGAATTTAGGAAAATGAGGTATAGAATGTTTAAGCAAATTGTCTAAGGCCATGCAGGTAGGACACAGTTCCATCTACTTTAAACACCATACCAATCGCACTTTGCCCAAGGAGATAGGTGACAGCAAGACTAGAAATGAGGATGGGGGGTATAGGGATAGTATATACCAAAATATATGTGAGGAACAGGGACAGGTACATACCAGGATATATGGGAGAAACAGAGATAGGTATATACCAGGATATATGGGAGGAACAGGGGCAGGTATATACCAGGATATATGGGAGGAACAAGGGTAGGTATATACGAGGATATATGGGAGGAACAAGAGTAGGTATATACCAGGATATATGGGAGGAACAGAGATAGGTATATACCAGGAAATATGGGAGGAACAGGGGCAGGTATATACCAGGATATATGGGAGGAACAAGGGTAGGTATATACTGGGATATATGGGAGGAACAGAGATAGGTATATACCAGGAAATATGGGAGGAACAGGGGCAGGTATACACCAGGATATAGGACAGAATAGGGATAGGTATACACCAGGATACGGGGGGGGGGGCAGAGATAAATATACACCAGGATATAGGGCAGAATAAGGATAAGTACACAACAGGATACAGGGTTGGGGGGCAGAGATAGGTATACCCCAGGATACAGGGTGGGGGGACAGAGATAGGTATATACCAGGATATATGGGAGGAATAGAGATAGGTATATACCAGGATACAGGGCGGGGGGGCAGAGATAGGTATACACCAGGATGTAGGGCAGAATAGGGAGAGGTATACACCAGGATACAGGGCGGAATAGGGAAAAGTATACACCAGGATACGGGGGGGGGGGGCAGAAATAGGTATACACCAGGATACAGGGCGGAATAGGGATAGGTATACAGCAGGATACAGGGTGGAATAAGGATAGGTATACAGAAGGATACAGGGCGGAATAGGGATAGGTATACAGAAGGATACAGGGCGGAATAGGGATAGGTATACACCAAGATAGAGGGTGGGGGGCAGAGATAGGTAAACACCAGGATACAGGGGGGAATAGGGATAGGTATACACCAGGATACAGGGGGGAATAAGGATAGGTATACACCAGAATACAGGATGGAATAGGGATAGGTATACACCAGGGTACAGGGTGGAATAGGGATAGGTATACACCAGGGTACAGGGCGGAATAGGGATAGGTATACACCAGGGTACAGGGTGGAATAGGCATAGGCATATACAAGGGTACAGGGTGGAATAGGGATAGGTATACACCAGGTTATAGGGGGGAATAGGTATAGGTATATACCAGGATACAGGGGGGACTAGGGATAGGGATACAGCAGGATGAGCCTGGAGGTGAGGAGGGATGAGAAGGAAAAGAATGAGAGCAAAGGCAGGCTGGCCACCATCCAGTGCACCTGCACACACACTGCATTCTGTACTCACCAAATCTTCACTAAACAAGGCAGCCAGCCAGGTGGACCAGGATGCAAACCCAAACCCGTGGGAGCATTTTGTGTGGGAGTCTGTGTGGAGGCTGAGGGTGTGGCGGTCATGCATGGTCTGATCCAGGACACCCCCAGGCAGCTCCTTCCTAATTCACCCCATTCCCTGGGCCACGCCAGTAGCTGTGCATTGAACCTATTCCAGCAAGGAAATATAGGAATTGCAAGTGTTCATCCTCCAACATTCTGTCTGTGATATGCGCAGAAAGACAATTTGTAGTTTGCATTTGTTTACAAGCTTGTGATTTTTTTCCTCTAAGTGGAAGTTATTTTGGATAGGATAAATCATGTTATTGTTATCACTGTCAGCAGGATTTTAACAATTATTTTTAACGAATAACTCCAAGTGTGGGCTCAAACACAAATGGCAGTGTGGAAAAGACCTGCCTTTGTTCTTATTTGAATATTAAAAATGTTTGTGACACTTATTTCATTTCACCGAGTAGGTTTTATCACTAAACCTAACGAAAAATATTTTTCGTTCTACCAGATACTCTGCTCTGATGGAGTGTGTTCAGTGTTTCGGACGTGGTTTCCTCACTTTGCTTCACGTTTTCTCCAGCATCTAGCTCCCCAGCAAAGGACAACTGGGGCTGGGCACGGGCTAGCTGGTCACAATGACAAAGGAAGGGCCCTTCTCGGTGTAACAGTGGTGGCTGGCCGTCCACCTTCCCCAAAGTGCCTGTAAACCAGCCATTGGAGAAGGCAGACACATCTGCAAACCATGACGGACACGACATACAGCAGGGAAGAGCTCACAGCATGGATGCTCTGAGGGACCTGCTTCTCCAGGTGACGAAGCTGTTTTCCCGGTAAACATTCTTCTGCAACCTGGCTTGCTTAGCCAAGAGATGAGCACAAACACATATGTATTCAAATCATCAGCTGCAAGAACTCGGTCCAGGGTCTCTGTGACATAGAAGGTAGCCCGTGAGCAGGGTGAAAACGGGGAGTGAGCCCGTCTAAGACAGAGTGCATCGGAGTGCGGCTTCTCCTTACAGCGACACTAGAAAAGGACACAAAGAACAAGCGTCACCTGTGTAATGGCAAGGTCACGTTGATCACGGAGTCCACCTCACTAACTGTCTGGACTCAGGAACTTCACCCAGGCACACCCAGGAGAAAGAAGGCAAGCTGGTTTTCCGCCAGAGGTCGTGCATGCTACTTCACAACCATCTGGGAACAAGACCTCTAGCTGCTGCCTGCCTCTGTGGTGAGAAAAAGGAGGGCAGTTCTGTGGAAAGAAATGTGCTGCCTCCACAGAAGTGATCCCCTCTTGCTCCAAGAAAGGTCTGAGTGGAAAGCTGGTCCAGAGTCCTGGGCCAAAGGCAGACGGAGGACACTGGACCCTTGGCCCTGATGTGCCCTGAAGTCAGCACTGCTTAAGGGAAACCGCTGTAGCTCGGTGTTCCGGAACAGCCTCCTGGAATTAGAGGGGCCCCTGGAAGACTTCTTGTTCCCAAAGAAGGTCATATCTACCGTCACTTTGAAAGTATAGAATTGGGTGAATGTTAGCTGTGCTTCGTGTTATGGTTACACGTTGAGCAAAGAGCACTGATTAGCAGATTTACAATTCCGTTTTAGAAAATGTGAGTGTTTGTGAGAATATTTTTAAACATTTCAGCCAGAAGTAAATATATCTGACACATGAAACTCGGTAATTTCAAAAAACTGTCAAATTTCATCATCAAAAGGGGGAGTGGCAGCCCGCCTGGCCACACACATGCGAACAACATCAGTGATAATGTGGAATAAATCCCCAATCATCCACCGCCTGACGCACATACCAGGTGTGTCTTTTCACAGGCTCTGTTTTCATATCATCAATTTAACACCTACTTTCTATATGTGCAATTCAGTGTCAAATAGAGACGTTATTGTATGTTCAGAAGTCTCATGTCTTCACAAACGCCTGTCCGTAACTAGATTGATGCTGATGTGTTGTACCACGTCAGTGATGAGGTATCTTTGTTTAAATGAGGATATTTGAGGCACATGGAATTGAATTGTCTTCTCTCCTAAAGTCGTGTGAGGAACTGGTTTACAAATTGAAGTTAGGATAAACCTTTACGCAGGCCCCTACTATGCTGCCCTTCATCCCTTGACCGTGCTTGGCTGACCCAAGGATGTGCCAGGGAGCGCTTGGCCCCTTAGGAATGGGAGAGTCTTGTCCCAACAACCCTAAAGAAGCCCCTCGCAAGCTCCAGACCGAGAGCACAGCTCATGGGTTCGGGCAGTGTCTCAGGTAAGGATACTACCCTTTCTCTTCCTTTCTCAGGATCTGAGTGTCCACTGCATACACAAGGGATGCTGGTGGATTAGCTTGATAGTGTTCCTCTGACTGCCATCCCGGATGTCAGAATTTTACCAGGACTGCAGCAAATGTCGCAAATCTCATCATGGGAGGTGGGGATGGGGCTCCTGGTCGTACACATTGGTGGATGGCAGATGCCTTGGGCTTGGGGGTGATGGCCCACTGAGCACATTCTAATCTGGGTACAGTTGTTTGCTTAGTGCAGTACAACAAACACCTCACAAACAAGTTTTCTAAGTTGTCTTAAAGCATAATAATCACTTTGCCTCACACTTGGCAGCAAGGATGTAGGAAGTCTGTGCAGAATGAGTGTGGTTCTAAAAATATCACCAATTCCAATTCAGACTCAACCCTCAACTCTTTGTCTGACTAACCCAGTGCTTAATTTAAAATTACTCCAGACCACAGTTATCACTATCACCTTTAACTTCTCAGAGATAAAACTTCACCTCCAAGCTCTTGGATTCTAACCTAAAATTAGGTTCCTAATTAAAAACAAAGCCATAATAATTAAATGCAAAATTCCTGGGAGTTGACTTTTACTAAATTATTTTACAGCTCTCTTTGAAAAGTTTTTTTCTTTAAGAGCTGATAACATGAAGTTATCACTTCAGCACTCCACTGTCTCTTCTCCTCTGCCCTGTGCTTCCCCTGGATGGGGGCTGCAGAAGTGGGGCACATAAATGAGGCAGTAGTCGTGGTTTGTAAAGGTAGGATGGAGGTCCCTCCAAATGCATCTTCATGCAGACTAGGGGTGGCACTTATGAGGCCACTTGTCTCATCCTATTAAGACAGCTTGGATGTCCCCCAAGGCAAGAGTGAATGAAGACCCTCCCCAGAGCTACTCTCCCAGGTGAAACCCACACCCCTCCACTTCTGAATGCCCACCACACCCTGCCCACGCAGCCAAGGCCACCAGGGTGCTAAAGGCAAGGGGAGGCCAGCTTCACCCCAATCTGCTCTCTGCTGAGACTTCATTAGACCCAAGTTCACAATTATGGAATCCAAGGGACTACGCCCTCGTCTTTAGAGCAAAAGCAAACACAGACCTCGTTCAGGGTCAGGTGGACAGTAGGAAGCAAAACTGGGGCCCAAGAGCACAGTGATGTGAATATATGCCTCCCTCCTCCACTCACCCCCATGAACTAAGCCACTAGAAGAGGTGAAGAGAAAACACTATTTTGCAGATACTGTTTTTAAGCCCCTCTCCCCAGTCACTGAAAACTGCCCAAAGCAAGCTCAGTTCCATTTGTGCAGCTTCTCTCGCATCTGTGTGGCAAATTTCCATGTTTACTTAAGAATCCAGTGGGAACATTCAGCTGGAAAATAGGAATGTAATGGAGATGGTCACCTCATCACACCTCACTTTTGAACCCGGTAAGGGACTTCCTGCAACAGACACTTGAATTTAAATGTTTCACAACTTGTCCAAATGAGCTGTCCCTAAGTAACCTTAGAGAAGAGCTTCAACACACCTACATTTGGAGTCCAGACTCCATTATTTCACAAAATACAAACTGTAACTTAAGGCATTGATAGATGTTCCATACCGTGTTACTGTGGCTGCTTTGCAATTAGGAAATGGGAAGAAATTTAGGTTAAGAGGAGCAGCTGGAAATAAGATGCACTTTTCATCTAGTTCCAGGGTCTCCCAGAGTCCCGACACCCCAGCTGGGTCCCACCCCTCCCAGCACTCGCTCAGATGCCACAGTCGGAGGCTGCAGTCTGGGCTCACCCCAGGCCCGACACCCCATCTGGGTCCCACCCCTCCCAGCACCTGCTCAGATGCCACAGTCGGAGGCTGCAGTCTGGGGTCACCCCAGGCCCTACACCCCCAGCTGGGTCCCACCCCTCCCAGCACCCGCTCAGATGCCACAGTCGGAGGCTGCAGTCTGGGGTCACCCCAGGCCCGACACCCCATCTGGGTCCCACCCCTCCCAGCACCTGCTCAGATGCCACAGTCGGAGGCTGCAGTCTGGGGTCACCCCACGTCCCGACACCCCAGCTGGGTCCCACCCCTCCCAGCACCCGCTCAGATGCCACAGTCGGAGGCTGCAGTCTGGGGTCACCCCACGTCCCGACACCCCATCTGGGTCCCACCCCTCCCAGCATCTGCTCAGATGCCACAGTCGGAGGCTGCAGTCTGGGCTCACCCCAGGCCCGACACCCCAGCTGGGTCCCACCCCTCCCAGCACCTGCTCAGATGCCACAGTCGGAGGCTGCAATCTGGGCTCACCTAGGGCCAAATGCCCCAGCCTGGGCTAGGGTCTCTGGATGGCAGCCCATATGGTGCAGTCATATCCAGGTGGGGCTGGGGAGCCAAGTCAGGGTGGAAACATCAAACCACTAAGATGGTTTTTCATATTGTCACCATTGTCATTTCCAGCCTGGTCTTTGGCAAGTATATGAACAAATGGGAAGAAAGATGCTGTCCATGGATTCTTGACTCAAACTCAGTTATTGTGATCAGTGTGAGGAGTTAATCATAGACAAGCACAGTCAGAAGTCATTACATAAAATAAAAACACAAGTAAGCTGTAAACCTTTCTTCATAATAAGCCTGACAAGCTTAAAAAAGATAAGCTGTTTCTGAAGGTAGAAAATTCAAAGTCATGTTTAAGAAGTTTTTTTAATCCAAAATGTTCAAATAGAAAATGTCAATCTTTACAAAGAACTAGTATTAAAGAGGCATTTAAAATAATTTTCCTATTTGAAGTTTAACAAAAACATGCCTCTCCATCATTTCTAGACAAAATACAGCAAGCCTTCATTGAATTGTTGCTGAGCTCAAGCACAGACACGAGTTTCCACTTTTAATTCCCACAACCCAATCAAGGTAGGTTCCATTGTCTGTTCATTGTACTTATGTGGGAATGGCCACCCAGGTGTAGAAACAGCTGGTCACAGTGGCCCAAACATAATGTGCATTCTCTCAGCCACCAAAGTATGCGTTAAAATTACATTTTCCTTCAGTTACACACACTTGCCTTCACTTTGAAGCATGAAAAAAGAGCCCAGGTTGCTTTGTTCACCAAGCTGAAAAACCCAGCCCCTAAGTGTGCTTTAGAAACAACCTCATGACAACCGGGGTTTGTGTCCCGTGGATGGTCACGTGAGCTGGTCCCAGGCACCCCTCGTGGGAGGAAGGGGGTACAGCCGACTCTCAGTGAGGGGTGGATGGCTAGTAAGAGGAGGCATAGTCAGAACACAAGGAAGTATTCTTCATACTGAGATCAGAAAACATTGCTTTCAAATATCACAGAAAGGGTCTAAGTTCACACAAAGCAAAATCATTGACAACATTCAGGTAGTAAAATATAAAGGGGGGTCAGATTCCATGTCCGTGCTCAGTGTCTGATAAAGCTGGGGTTCTGTGACGAAGGAAGGATGGGTGGATGAGGACAGGTGGCTCATCCAAGGGGCCAGAGCAGACCCTCTGATCTCCAAGGGCAGAGTCCACCTCAGAGAGGTCACACTCCCTTCCCTGCTTGTGCTCTTTACTCAACTGCCAGGAATTAGATAGAATTCAACTCCTGCCCTGTTCTTTCCTGGAAAAAGGTAGGAGAGAAGAAGCTGCCTTGGGCAGACACTTCCAACGTGGATGTGGAGTCTGCTTTCTCCAAATCCCTGGCTTTGTCTCATTGCATCAGCGACATGCGGCAGCTGTGGGGAAGTAGACGTCCCTGTCCCATGTGCAGAGCACATCAGGCTCCCGGTTCTTGAAATCTGCAGACTGACCGGGGAGGCTCTCCGTGTGAGGCCTCATGGGACACCCCCACCAGCACCACCTGCCCCCTCCCCCTGCAATGGAGGAAGAAACAGGAAATCCCTGTAACAAGTACGGTCCCTTAGGAAGAACAAAGGGACCCTGCGGGTTTCTAATATAGGTTTGTTAATGAGAAGCACTGTTGGATTGAATAGGCTTTTTTTAAAAATTCAATTAGCCAACATATAGTACATCATTTGTTTCAAACGGAGTGTACAATGATTCATTGCGTATAACATCCAGTGCTCATCACATCATGCCCTCCTTAATGCCCATCTCCCAGTTACCCCATCTCCCCACCCACCTTCCTTTCCACAAACCTCAGTTTGTTTCCTGGAGTCCAGAATCTCTCACGGTTTGTCTCCCTCTTTGATGACTTCCCCATCAGTTTTCCCTTCTTCCCCTATGATCCTCTGTTTTGTTTCTTATATTCCAAATATGAGTGAAACCATATGATAATTGTCTTTCTCTGTTTGACTTATTTCACTCAGCATAATACTTCCAGTTCCATCCATATTGATGTAAAAGTTGGGTATTCATCCTTTCTGATGGCTGAGTAATATTCCATTGTATATATGGACCACATCTTCTTTATCCATTCACCTGTAGAAGGGCATCTCAACTCCTTCCACAGTTTGGCTATTGTGGACATTGCTGCTATGAACATTGGGGGGCAGGTGCACCTTCTTTTCACTATTGGATATTTACCCCAAAGGATTGAATAGGCATTTGCCAGATTCCTAGGAAAGAATTAGTCTGATGAATTAGTTCTTCCTTTCAGGGCCATTTTTCTTTTTTCTTTTTTAAACTACAATAGCATAGGAGGTGCACCAGGGCTTAGCACATGGCCAGTCAGGGCCTCCTATGCCAGGGATCAAAGAAGGAAAGAGGAAGGAAATGAGGAGAAAACTCATGATCCCATTATGGAAGAATCTATGGGCACCCATGGGAAACAAAAGCAGAAATGAACTATTGGGACTTCATCAAGATAAAAAGCTTCTGCACAGCAAAGGAAACAGTCAACAAAACTGAGAGTAAACCCATGGAATAGGAGAAGATATTTGCAAATGATATTGCAGATAAAAGGCCGGTATCGAAAATCTATAAAGAACTTCTCAAATCAACACCCAAAAAACAAATAATCAAGTCAAAAAATGGGCAGAAGACATGAACAGACACTTCTCCAAAGAAGACATACAAATGACTAACAGACACATGAAAAAATGCTCAACATCATTAGCCATCAGGGAAGTTCAAATCAAAACCACAAGGAGATACCACCTTACACCAGTTAGAATGGCTAAAATTAACAAGCCAGGAAACAACAGATGTTGGCGAGGATGTGGAGAAAGGGGAACCCTCCTACACTGTTGGTGGGAATGCAAGCTGGTGCAGCCACTCTGGAAAACAGTATGGAGGTTCCTCAAAAAGTTAAAAATAAAGCTACCCTAGACCCAGCAATTGTACTACTGGGTATTTACCCCAAAGATACAGACCTAGTGAAAAGAAGGGGCACCTGTGCCCCAATGTTCATAGCAGCAATGTCCGCAATAGCCAAACTGTGGAAGGAGCCGAGATGCCTTTCAACAGACAAATGGATAAAGAAGATGTGTTTCAGATCAGCCAAGTTCTACGGTGATTACTATAATCATCCACTCCTGAATGGTTTGCAATTTCCTTTAGGTTAAAATGTTACTTTTCTCTTCTTTACTTTTAACTTTTTGAAGAGTCTCAGGCTGATTTGTTTTACATGTTTTCTACATGCTAACACTAAGCTTTAAAACGTATTCATTTTTACCATTCTTCACATAACATGAAGCAAGTAATGAGTTAATAGTGTTATCAGAACTCACTTCTGGCAGTGATTGAGCACAAGTGTTTGCAGGGGACAGTGTCTCAGAATCCGTCTGCTCCTCAGAAGTGGGTGAGGTATGAAGCACTCATGGAAATGGGAAACGCTACCAGGAATCCCAGTTTAGAGAGGACTCTGTCCCTTCTCCCCTTAAAAATAATCCCCAAACAGAGTATAAGAAGCAAATTCCCCCTTTGATGGGACAAAGAGACATCAGTAACTTTGAATCACAACACATGAGGTATTTCTGCCACATGTAGGGACATCCAATAGCCATGAATCATGTCCCTGGAAGAAAATTCCTTGGGCTGAAAACATGAGACAAAGCTGGAAGAACGCAGACTCAGAGGAGGTGGGGCCCGTGGGAAAACGCAGACCAGGTCTCGTTTGGACCAGCAGGTGTGAGTGAGGCACCAGCAGCTGCAGACCTGGCTCTGGAGAGCAGAGGCCAGGCAGGTTCACACCTAAACACCTAAACTTCATCTTTGCAGAAGTGGGCTTTCACTCGTTCAAACGGAGAAAAGAGGCCAAAATAGCTCCACAGACACATCCTGCCTGAAAACAGCTCTTACTGTGGATGAGTGAGAATTTCCCAAGTTAAAACACAGCACTAGCTCATCACCAAAGAGATTCCTGAAAGATTTCACAATTAATACATACCAAAAGAGGGCGCCTGGGTGGCTCAGTTAAGCGTCTGCCTTCGGCTCAGGTCATGATCCCACGGTCCTGGGATCGAGCCCCACATCGGGCTCCCTGCTCCGTGGGAAGCCTGCTTCTCCCTCTCCCACTCCCCCTGCTTGTGTTCCTGCTCTCACTGTGTCTCTCTCTGTCAAATAAATAAATAAAATCTTTAAAAAAAATACATACCAAAAGAAAAAAAAAAAGAGTGTGATCTATAAAAGTGTTTTATAAGAAAAATGGATAAATATGAATATGAAATTAAGGATGAAGGAAACTGCTTGGAAAAGTGAAGGAGGTGTAAGTAATGACAGATTTACATGCACAAAACCAGAAAACTAAAAGGGGCCCACCTCACCCACAATGTGAACCCTAAGCCTGTAGTGGCTGGAAAGGGAACATAGATGTGACAGGACCAATGTTGGGTTGTGTGAAGGGGGAGCAAGAGGTCCACACAACATGAACATCACCAAGAGCTGAAGCAGACTGAAGACTTACAGTTTTAGAAAAGGAATAAGCCAGACATAATTTGGAACACAATTATATTTAAAGTTTTCTTCAGGACCTGTGAGGTGAATAAAGAATACTTAGAGTTGAAAAACTAAGTGAAGGCAGGAGTCAAGCTTTTACATAATCCTGGTTTGCTAGAAACAAGAAATATGACGACTAAAATTAAATATGCAGGGGATAGAGTTCTGCCTCCATTTGAACATGACAAGATGGAACCTCACCCTGCTCTCATCACAGGGATGAGCCAAAGGGTCTGCAAAACCCTTTCTTTCTCAAGGCCAGCACCACTGTGGGGTCTCAAGGCAGCAAAGGAACAGAATTCTGAAGCGTACAAGACCCTCCAAGGAGTGATGGACGCACGCTGTGTCTCACCTTCAGCAGACTCCAGAAGGAAGCCGTGGCCACACTTAAAACAGGTAAGAGAGAACAGGCCCTGAAATGCCAGCTGAGGGCCAGCATGGCCCTTCAGAACCCTGGGCACCACAGAGTCAAGGGGGGTCGGTGCTTCCCCACCACTTCTTTCCTATGGCATCAGCCAGGTGTTCACGACAAAGGTTGGGGGCAGGTCAGAAAATGCAAAAAGGCCTCCACTGGGATTGAGCAGCTCTAAACCCTTGACCCTTTGTTGGGTCCTCCTCCCATACAAAGCAAAGACAATTGCCACTGCAATTGGGGCAAAAAACTCTCTCATCCCTTGTATGCCTGCAAGGATTCACTATCTCTGGGGCAGGGGAAGAAACAAGAGCTGACCTCTGGAAGAAAGACAGGAGCCTTTCTACTATCAGACTCAGGTAAACATCCACTGCACGGAGAGGGGTACAAGCAAAATCCGTGTGCCTGGGGGTCAGGGAGACAGGAAACCTCTGAAACCCGGGATCAGGCACCGATACAAAGCTGGGTCAGCTACTGCTGGTGGGGGCAAGAGACTGCCTCTCATCCGAGACCCCCCAAATTTAAAGAAGAATCGGGGGGGCAGGAATGCTGAAAACACCGACCCTGAGGAAAATGCCGTAAGACCTGCCTAAAAACGAGGCTGAAGCAGGTCAGCTGATAAAGCCCCTGAATGTACACCAGAGCTGCACCAAGTCACAAGCAGTGGTGCCGTGTCTCTGAGAGAGGGTGAAGACCAGTAAGCCCTTCTGTGGGGCAGGCGGGCAGGCTCACCGCACACAAACAGCTTGTACTTGGCCAACCTCTGTGGGGTTCCGAGGCGTTGGCAGAACCCAACCCAGCTCATGTGCGGACCCAAGTGACTCAATTCCACACATTAGACATGACCATTTCTGAGCATAAATACTGTTTACCTTGGTCTCTGCAGTTCTTTTATATATAATATCTGACATTCAATAAAAAAAATACGAGACACACAACACATGAACAGAAGAAAAAATGACCCACTGCCGAGTAATACAGCAGTTAACAGAACTAGACACAGCTGTGCTTCAGATGCTGAAAATAAAGGACAGGTACATTGAAATCCCTCTGACTGATATGAAGGGGTATAGTGTAAAAGTTAGATGGTATGAGTGAGCACATGGAGGTTTTAGCAGAGACATTTGACTATAAAACAGTCTGAGGAAAATTCCAGAAACAAAAAATACCATATCATTGATTAAAAATACTTTTGATAGGCTCATTAGCAGCCTAAACACAGCAAAAAACAACAATAAAAACTTAGTGAACATGAATATATGTCAGTAGAGATTATCCAAACTGATAAAAAGAAAGAAGTGAAAAAATGGCATAAAGCATTTATTTATTTACTCAAGATGAATTAGATAACCTGACAAGCCATGTGTCTATCAGCATATTGAATTTATAGTTAAAGTTCTCCTACAAAGGAAGCTCCAGGCCTAAATGGCTTCACTGATAATTCCAACAGAGATTTTAAGAAATAAATTATGCCAATTCCACACAAACTCCTGTAGAAAATCATAAAAAAGGGACATGTCCCAATTCACTTAATGAAACCAGCATTGCTCTGATACCAAAACCAGACAAAGATATCACAAGAAAGGAAAATTACAGAGATGTATTTTCTATAGCAAAGGCAAAAATAGCTTAACAAATTGCAGCAAAATGAATCCAGCAATATGTGAAAAGGGTAATGTATCATCGTTAAGTGTGATTTATCCCAGAAATGACAGATTGGCTTAACATTAAAAAATCAGTCAATGTAGCTCATCATATTAAGAGACTAAAAAGCAAAAAACAGGATCCTCTCAATACATACAGAAAAAGCATTCAATAAAAATTCAGCATACATTCATGATAAAAACTCTTAGTAAATTAGAAATAGAAGAAACTGGGCACCTGGGTGGCTCAGTCAGTTAAGCGTCTGCCTTGGGCTCAGGTCATGGTCCCAGAGTCCTGGGATCGAGCCCCCCATCGGGCTCTCTGCTTGGCAGGGAGCCTGCTTCTCCCTTTGCCCCTCTGCCTGCTCTCATGCTCTCTTTCGCTCACTCACTCTCTCTCAAATAACTAACTAACTAACTAAATAAATAAATAATAAAATCTTTAAAAAATAGAAATAGAAGAAACTTTTACAACTAATAAAGGGTATCTGTAAAAAATCATCTAGCATCATATTTAAAGATGGAAAATTGAATACTTTTTCATTAAGTTCAGAAGCAAGGTAAGGGTTTGTTTATTTGATTTAGTTCAAATTTCAGATGAATTCATCATATATACTTATTCTTTCAAATTTTGTTCATATTGTGCTAATTTTGGAATGTTTTTCTGTTATTTTATGACTTTCTTTTCTACAAACTTCTTAGAGCTAAAAAAGGTAAGAAAGTACTGGGGGAAATTGTATCCACTACCAAGCATTGTGTATGCCCACTGATTTGTCAGACTATGCTGTTAATAGCATCTCTGTTAAAAAAAATCAATAAAGCATTCTTACCATCTGTACATTGCTAGCTAAATTTTTGCCATTAAATACAACACTTTTAGGGGAGGCAGAGCATTTTTTGTTTTTATATCAACACAACTGTGTGAAGAAGTTTTATCCAAATGCTATCTATATTTACATTTTAAATGACCATAGCTCACCCATAACCATAGCATGATAACCCTATGGAGCACTGGAGGAAAAATGTCTACCTCATTTCCTGGTAATATTTTACCTAGCCCGCAAATTCCATAACATTTTATTGTAATGTTTATCGTAAATATTGCCACATTTTAATCCAAGCCACTTAGCATCCTGTAGCAGAAAGACAGCACATTTACCCTGACACTTGGGGCAGTCCCTTTGCTTCTCAATAACCCAACGGTTATTGAGAGACAATATGGGTTCAAGTGAGTTAGAAGCTTCTGAGTGCAAGGTAGAGAATGTGCTAGTGTACTGTCTCAGGATATTTTACATTTTATTTTGCCTCCTTCAAATTGATGTTGAAGATGAATGGCTCTATTTTAGTTTCCCAGCCTGTATTAGTCTCAACACTTGTGATTGAGTCTGGCCTAGAACATCACCCAGGATGAATTTGCACATAGTTTCCATGGTTCCTAAAATGTGAGGAGGTTTTGCAGTGGTCACAGCAGCCCACATGCTGGTGCATGTCCAGTTGGGAGCCACACTCTCAGAAGAACACAGCTTGGTGCATCTTGTTATTGTGGGATCTGAGCTGGGCCACTGCAGAGTTGTCACCTGCTAGACCCCCTTCTCTGAGGCTGCTGCAGTTTCACCCTTGCTTGGAGCCAACATCTCAGTGGCCTCTGGCTCCAGAATCAAGCCTCAAAGTGCCCCTGGGGTCGTCTACCACCCGTGTTTTTCTCCTAACTTCTGTAAACATCCACCACATTGACTGTTCTTTCCCTCCTTGAAGAATTCCCAACCCTTCTGTTCCACTGAATTTTCACTAAAACCCACCTTCTGGCTCCTTGGCTGCTTCTGTCCAAGTTCCTCCCATCTTCTAGTTCATAATACGATTACACGTTATGTCATCCAACTGAACTGATCATTCTCCAAGCCTCCTCTCTAGCCGTGCTCACATCACAGCTCCCAGGAGAAGAGAGCCTCACGTGAGTCAGGGCTGGGGATACAGGAAGTGTCAGGCATGGAAGTTGTAAAGGAGATGATGAAGATGTTGTATGAAGAGGCTATTCTCTTACTTATCCCCAAAGTTGGAAGGAAAGAACACAAAGGCATCATTTAGTAATCATCCCTAAATGCAGTACCGTGTTACCTTCATACTGAGAGCTGTAACAGAGTTAACACCAGAAGCCTTGACTCCATAAGTTGGCTAACAGACCATATTATCTTCACACTTGATATTTATGTGAAACGACTTTATGTTTGCAAGTGCGTCCACATGTACTGTTCCATTTTATTCCCCACCAGCACTTTATTTTATAGGTATGTCCCAGGTCACAAGGGCTGACTTGAAACCAGTCTCTTAGATTTCTATGCAGCACCTCAGAAATACACCACTATTGCCTCCCAGTACTCAGATATGTGCTCACAATGCCCTGAAATGTGGACTTAATTTAAAAGCTGCTTAGAACTCTGTAAATCCCTATTTAGACTTTTAGAAATAAATTGGTTTAAATGGAAAATCATGTTGTGGTATTAAAGTTAAGATGTGCCAATTGCTTCGCTACTTTTGAGGAAAGAGGGATAAGTACGTGGTCATGGTTTGAGAAGGGAGCACATTTATAGTGTGGCAAGAAGCAGCTGAATTGGGTGGAGAGGCCTGCTGAAAACAGGAATGGCCTGGAGAAGAGACGGTATATTTGTGGCATGGGCATAGCCATTGTGTCACTCGGTCCTGAAAAAGTGCACTATTGTCATGCCAGGATGGGTTTAGCAGGGTGTGACCCAGGCAGTGTGAGGTTTAGTACACGACTACCACATGGTGATTTTATGAAGCCCAGCTTCTTTGGGCTTGGGAAACACACCCTTTTCAGAGGTGCTGCTCTTCCCCTACCAGTGACCTGACTGGCTGTTGGTTTTGGAAGGGCACAGGGTTGCAGCAGGTCCAGGCTAGGAAGCTACTCAAGCCTTATAACACAGAAATCCAGTGGCACCCAAAATCCCATGGTGAACAAGGATGCACTGTGAAGTCTAGCAAGACCAAATAGGAAACCCTAAGTTTTCAGCAGAAAACTGGTCTACCTTTGGGTGACAGCTCTGGATCACTACTGACCATGGGACAACAAATGACTGTGAGCTGGTCCCTCACATCAGCTGGAGCTATGCAGCTCTGCTCCCCAGCCAAACTGAGTGGACGCAGCAGAAGCAGCTTGTCATCATAGGAAGAAGAGCCAAGTGCACCAGCCAGTGGTTGGACCCCACAGCACAATTTTCTTCCCTCCCTAAGCTGTGGCCTCCAGATAGTTTTTCTGTGACCAGTAGGCAAAGGAAGAAACACTTGGGCCTAATTTGCAGGTGGATTACACAGCCCCAAAGGGACTACAATGCAGTATTGGGGTCTGATTACTTTGAACTTCTTCCATCAGGGAGAGGCAGCCATCATCCTCACTGAAATAAATACCTGTCCTTGGTATGGATTGGCCCTCTTTTCCCTGTCTGCTTCTAACAGCACCACTGTCTGTGCATTGTAAGATGCCTTGCTTAGGATTATAATATTTACTTAACATTGTCTCTGACCATGAAACACATTTCACCAAAAGAAATGTGCCAGTGGGCTCATCACAGACATGACATTCATTGGTCTTATGAGATGCTCTGTCACTCAGAAGTAGCGGCCTTATAGAATGCCAGGGTGATGAGTGAAGACTCAGTTATAGGGCTAACCCGGCAGTAACACCCTGTGAGGATGATATTGCCCTATAAGATGCTCTGAACTCAAAATTAATGCAAGGTACTATTTCTCCCAAGGCCAGGGCCAAAGAGGCCACTTTGCTCTCTCTATGACCGTGGGATCTGATGGGTTAGAGGTTTCCATTCCCAAGGAAGAAATGCTTCTATGAGAGGCACAGCAACAACCTCATGAAACTCAAAGTTGAGGATCACCTGGCCATTTGCTACTGAAGCAACATGGAGAGGAGGTGTGATTGATGGTGAGTATTAACCCTGACTCCCAAAAGGAAGTGTGGCTGCTGGTTTTCATCAGGGTAGGAGGAACATATTAAAGCTGCAGACATCACTGGGCACTTCTTAGAACCTTTACTAAGCCTATTAGTAAAATTCAATATAGTATTACAGGACCTAAGTAAGAGAAACATCACCAAGAGCTCAAACTTTTCCAGAGAAAAACTTTGGGATACCCCAAAATGAATAAAAACCCCTCCATTTTAGCTACTGGCTGAGGACAAGGACAATACAAAATATGCAGTTAAAGAAAACTGATAGCTATCTACTAAGATCTCATGACCAGTCCTAGTAGTGATTGTAGTGTCCATGCATATTTTTACATATGTATTCAGCACTCATCTTTTCCCTTCCTTTTTTTACCATTTATGTAGGAATATGCTTAACTTTACATTGCAGTCATAGTTCACACCATGAGAAGCCACATTAGTTGTCGACAGGGAGGAAATATTTCTTACCTGGAGATTCTGACCTTGAGGTTGTTACAATGACCAATGGGACTTCATGTCTCCAGTTTCTGGGAGGGGAGGGCGTGTTCATTGATACAATGGATAGTTGGGTTTTACCAGGTTGCTTCTTATGTTTTGAAGGATAAGAATAAGTTCTGAGAAGCAAGAGAGGTGGACAGAATCATCCCAGGCACATTTGGTCCTGGACTCACTCCTAGCCTTTCTCCTGCTATGTTGTCTTTCCTGGGGCCTGATCCCTGCCAGATGCATTTCCAAGGCCCCTACACCAGGGGCACAAGTCTGGGTTCCTCCAACAGAAGGCACTGGTAGAAGATTGGAGGGTGTGAGGGGGAAGAGTCGGTGGTTTCATGGCCTCTTTCTCTGTCTCACAAAGACTTCTGAAGGAGGCGGCATCTCCTGAGTTGCTCTAGCTCTGCTGTACAGAGCACAACAGTTCCAGCTTCCACCCAGTGTTCTGGCCCTGGTAACACTGGCTCCTCCTGATCACCCTCCGCTCTGGGAAGTATAGTGCCTCCTCCTCCTAATGTTTGGGTTGGGCTGCTGTCCCTTGTGTTTGCATTCTAGCTCCTCCTTTACCATGTAAAGCAATTTTCTGTGATCATGTCCATGGATTCTGAATACTCAGGTAATTTGTTTCCTATTTAGATTTTGAATTTTATAGCCAGAGCTTAGGAGATAACAACAAACAGACCCTCAAGAACATAGAAAAAGGAAGCACATAATGAATAGACCTTATTTGTGGGAGGAGTAAAGGCAATTCACCCAGATTCTAGAGTTAGAGTCAGAAGTGAAAGGAATTAGACATCTTTTGATGCAAACTGACCCTAAAATAAGAACTGTCTTCCCCTTCCTGTTTTCCCCATTGGCATGTGCCTTTTCACTTCCCTGTCCCACACCTTCTCTTCCTCATGTTACATATAAAATAATTCAAGTCTGGGGCACCTGGGTGGCTCAGTCGGTTAAGTGGCTGCCTTCAGCTTAGGTCATGATCCCAGGGTCCTGGGATTGAGCCCCGCACTGGGCTCCATGTTCAGCGAGAAGCCTGCTTCTCCCTCTCCCACTCCCCCTACTTGTGTTCCTTCTCTCGCTGTCTCTATCTCTTTCAAATAAATAAATAAAATCTTTTTAAAAAATTCAAGTCTTCCTCATAAAACATGTAGATGTTTTGCCACAGCAAAGACCCCTTTCTTTACTGATCCTTTCTTAGAGTTACATGCTCCACAAAGACTGAAGTGGATAGACAGACCAGGACTCACCTTGACATGGTGTTTTCATGTGATGGAATCTCATATTGAATTTTGCAGCCACACCACATTGTTGATTTGTATTAACTTTCCAGTTAATTAAAACTCTGTGACTTTCACAAAAATGTATGCAAATCCCTCTTCTGAAATTCATTACAACCATGGAGCTATTTGCAGCTTTAAGAATGCATAAGAGCTCATCACATTCAACAATCAGTAGAAAGGCTCAAAGCATTCTTTTAGTATCTCAAATGTACTTGAAATTTTATAAATGCTGTAGAATTCTTAAATTCCAAACCTCAAGAAGCTCGTTATATTTTTGGTTCTTTATATTTTTGGTACACACACACAGTACCCAATGATGTGAGGATTGCCTTCTTTCAAGGGCACATTGAACATTAACCAAAATTGTCTACATGTAAGGTCAAAACTGTACTGTTTGGAAGTGGTTCTAAGTGCATGCATTAGAAATGAAGGACCATAAAAAAAAAAAAAGAAGAAATGAAGGACCTTAAACCAATGATAAAAACTTCCATTTGAAGAAGCAATAAAAATAAACAAAACAATCCAAGACAGCAGAGGAAGGATGAATGAGTGGAAATTAAATAAAATTTAATAAATGTAATATTAATTTAAAACATTAACAATGCCAAATGATGGATCTTTCAAAAGACTAACAAAATTATTGTCCTTTCGAAAAATGAATATTGCACTGTTAACTAATTAAAATTAAAAACAAAAAACAAAACAAACAAACAAACAAAAACCAAAATCAGTAAGTCCTTAGTGAGACTGATTGAGAGAAAGGTACAGATAACAAAATAGACAGAGAAAGAGAGATAGAACTAGAACAAAATTTATCAATATCAGGATTGAAAAGTAGTAGGAGTACAGATCCTACAATTATAAAGAAAGATGATCAGAGGATATTGTGAACAACTCCATATCAATAAATTTGACAATGTGGATGAAAAGAAAATTTATTTAAGAAGTACAATGTGGGGAGCCTGGGTGGCCCAATTAGTTAGGCATCCAACTCTTGCTTTCAGCTCAAGTCATGATCTCAGGGTTGTGGGATTGAGCCCCACATGGGGCTTCATGCTCATCAGGGAGTCTGCTTGAGGATTTCTCTCCCTCTCCCTCTGTCCCCCCCCCCTCTTTCTCTCTCTCTTTCAAATAAATAAAGCAATCTTTAAAAAAGCACAATGTAACAGAGCTGACAGAAGAAGAAATGGAAAACCTAAATAATCTGATATCTACTTAATTATTAGTTCATTCTTTATTTAAAATGTCCCCAATGAGAAGGTTCTAGCACGTGGCTTCACCAGAAAAATTTTTCAAATATTTAAGAAAAATAAAAAACTAATCTCACATGAGCTCTTTGGGATAACAGATAAGAAAGTTAATCTATGGTAACTTTAAGGCTAGAATAACCTCAATGCAAAAATTGACAGAGAAATATTGCAGACCAATATCATCATGAAACAGGCAGGATATTTTCTGCCCAATAACCCAATTTAAGTAAATGCTGATTATGGTCCATGTCCAGGGTAAGGAAAGAGGTGGGCTTCAAGGGGCTGTGATAAAACACTAATACAGAAAATCATACAACCTGTTTTAAGGCAAAGGCAGGAAACTGGTTACTAGGAGCTCACTACACGTCTGCAGTCTTAAATATTTTCCAACTTTACCTTTGTGATGTCAGCACATCAATTTTTCCCATCATTTACACTTCTCCAGGCCCAAATCCAGGAACCTGGTCCTCATAATCCAATGGCACAGATCTGAGGCTGATCTAGAGATTCAGTCTTCAGAAATGCTGCAGGGCAGGCCTATTTGAGAGGCATGCATTGCACATGAATCTTTCTGAAACAAACAACAATTTATGTTCCCAATACACTTCTTTCATCCAGGGAAGGAAGACCTTCTGAGTGTGGGAAAATAATGCTATTTAAAGAATCTAAAAGAACAAGAAGTGACGGAACTAGAAGAAGCCAAAATTCCCCTATCTTTTTAGTATAAGGGTCAGACCGTGTAGGCCTGGTAAGAAAGCACATGCAGAGGCAGGAGCAGATGAGCACTCTTTTGCTGACATGGTGTTACATCCTGTACACGTAAACATTTTTCCTGCACTTTGCGGTCCTAATCCTTTGGACAAATTTCACCCAAAGAGGCACTGCCCAGGGGGATCATGTCAGTCGTGAAACCTGTACCAGCCCCATCTGCCTAAAAGTCGTGTTTAGGGTGAATAACCTGTGGCCCCACTCCCACACAATGCCTTGCATTTGGAACGGACCAAGAGAGTTTAGAAAATGCATTATTTGTGCAAAAGTTGTTCTTTCATTATATTCCAAGAGAGCTCACAGATATGTTGGCAATTAGGGTCTCTGGTAACTTGTTCATGTTTGTGACATGACAATAACAGTTCTTCCAAGTTTGCAACTCCCCTTGCATGTGAACCTATTTTGGGGAACACTGCAGCCAGGACCCGATGTCACAACCTCTTTTGTGTGTACATGGGGCCACAGAATGAGTGTAATGTGAGTTTATGAGTCACTTCTATGCTGTGGTGGTGGAGAATTGGGTGTGTTCTCCCCATCCCTTCTTTCTTTACTATTCAGCTGGTGGGGTCCAGGCAGCCCAGCCAGGGCCACCATGGGACTTGTAGGAGGGGATGGGCCACAAGAAGGGAGGAGGGGATGCCAGCAGCTGGGGAGAAGGTCACTCACTCAACCTGCCTCAGCATGTGTCATGAACAAGAAGTGGACTGACTGATGGTACATCCCTGAGCTCTGGGGTGTTGGTTAGAGCAGCTAACAAGGCCCTCTCTGACAAATACGGAGACTGCAGGCAATCCCAAGTGTCCCGCATGGTGCAAGAATCCAGCCAATGTCACATAAATAACTGAATGGATGAAGGACAAGGGAAGAGCAATAAACCACAGTCTGGACCAAATGCTTGTGTAGCCAAAATGTTACACAAGATATTGAGTGCCAACTACTACCATGAACCACACTACAGTTATTGTAAGTATCTATATTGATCTGTGAAGTGGAAGTCAGCTATTTTAGGAACCCCTCATAGGACTATCCAAGAAAATCTAAATGGTATGAAGACTAACAATAAGGTACATTTAATTATCCCAAAGTATCTGAAGTGTTATTATAATCATAACTCTCTATAATAATGCAAAGAAATTGAAGAATTCCTGCATGAGCTTTGAAGCCAGGAAGTCTTGCTGATTTGGATCCAGATGACAGAACCTCTATGTTCAGCTGGAGGATGGGGATAATACCAGTGCAGTCACAGAACTGCATAACGGGGTAACACAGGCAAACAGACTGAGGTGCAGTCCCTGGCCCAAGGAAGCACTCAAGTGATTGCCACTGTCCGCAGTTTTGAAAGAGAACCTGCACTTTATGGTGCTCAACTGCATTCAAGTTGTCTTGAGCAAATATAGCAGAAAATTTCACAATAACTAAACCCTGAGAATATGAACAAATGCCATCAATTCAAAGAAAGTCAATAGCTCTTTTTCATGATTTTAGAATATTCATTTGAATCTTTCAAAAGGACAACTATAGAAATGCAGGTAGCCATGGTACAATTTCTAGCTGCCAAGCGTCTTAAACAAAACTTTTGTTTGTCCCTGCACTAGTCGGAAATGTCTGCTGGTTTAGAACAAGGTCCTTACTTATGACCTTGAAATATATGTCCTTCCACTTCCTACTGGTCTCCTTTCCCCGCCAGTCCCATACCGAAGTCCTCCCAGCCTTGCCATCATCTGCCACGTAATCAACCTCCTTCCTCTTTTCATCTTTTCTCAGAACTCCCCTCCCTGAACCCCCTTCCTCCACCCAAGGCAGCTTCTTAAAACCCATCTAATCTCTTGGGGAAATCATCCCTCTGTCCCACAGATAGGTGTTGCTACTCAGAAGGTGCCAGTCCCCAGCTCATTGTCTCAAACTCCAGCTAACTTCTTCCATTTTTGATGGCACATATAATCCACACAATTGAAGGGCTTGCATGTAATCTCTATAAATTCAGGTGGTTTTCCTCAATCTTTTTTCTCCTGTTGTAGCTTTATACCCTCAACAAGAGTGTACGCACACTGTGGGGAGGATGGTATCTCACGCCGACATGGTTTACCCAATCAGTGGAATGAGGAGTTGGAAGGAAGCTCTCACGTGCAACGAAACCCAGTAGCGCCTTGCACAAGCACTGGGCAAAGGGCGTTGGTCAGTTAGTGCAAGCCGTAAGTGACAATCGTTGCCACAGTTTGTTGTAAAGCCTTCTCTCTGTGCTTCTGCATGGCTGGTTTGTTTAAAGTGGAGACCCTTTTCTTTCCACTTAGGCACCACTTTAGCGGGAAATTGAGGCCTCTCAGTTAACATTCAGTAAGAGTCTCTTTATAGAGACTCATTCTAAGAAAAATATAAAGAAGTATTGATTCTCTATTAATTAATTTATTGATTAAGGGCCAACAAAGGGCCAGGCAGTCTGGTGAATGAAGTGTAATTATATGTAAATGCACAAACGCACACGCACCACACACACACACTTCCGATGTCATTTCTAAGAATGCTTTTCTTAGCCTGTCAAATGATACCTGAACATGAATGCAGTGTCAACTGTGTTACAGAGGGGGTGAGTCACAGGTCTAGGTTCCATTCTTGTATTTCAGTACTGGTCTTTAAGGGTGCCAGCATGGGGCACTGTAAAGACTGGCAAGATTAAGTTCAGAAGCCCCACATTTGTGGTTTGGCACCAGCATCTACCGGTTTTTATAATTATGCCTAATTATGTAAGATGCAAACATTAGGAGAAGCTGAGAAGGGGCATGTGGACACACTCTGTACAATTTTTGCAACTAGAAGCCAAGCCACATGTCCATTAACGGTACGTGGAAAATAAGCTGTGGCCAGCCATTCAATCAGACAGCCCCATCACAATGGTCTGAATATCGGTGTCCCCCCAAAGTCACATGTTGAAACACAAGCCTCAGTGTGATGGTATCAGGAGGTGGGTCTTTGGGAGGAGATTAGGTCAAGGACAGAGAGGCCATGGATGGAGTTAGTGCCCTTATAAAAGAGACCTCCAAGAGCCCTCTCACCCCTTGCTTCGTGTGAGGACACAGCGAGAAAGCCCCACCTGTTTGAAGGTGAACAAGGCAGCTGGCCCTCACCAGACATGGAATCTGCCGGCACCTTGATCTTGGACTCCCAGCCTCCAGAACTGTGAGAAATAAATGTCTGTTATCTATAAGCCACCCAGTCTGTGGTGTCCTGTTGTAGAGGCCTGGCTAGACTAAGACAAGTACCAAAGAATGGAACAAAGTACTGAATTGTACAACAACACAATCAAATTCAAAATAAATTTTGCTGAGTCAAACTCAAGAACAACGAAAAAGAACGCATTCCGTATTATTTCACGTATATGGCATTCTAGAGAATGCAAGTCTACCTACCTAAGTGGCAGAGAGCAGGTCAGGGGTATCTGGGGATGGGGGCAGAGATGGAGAGGGGCAGGAGGAAAGCAGGGATGTCGAATGTTCCTCACCTTCTCGAATGTGTGATAGCTTCACAAGTGTATGCATATGTCTGGACCTATGGTTACCAGACACCCAAGACCTAAAGTTCTTGAGTCTCAGTGTCACAGAAATGAGCAGAGACAGAGAACAGAGAGCTTATTGGAGACAGCTTGAAAACAAGGAAGCCTACAAGAAAGAGAAACATCGTTCCCTGAAGGGGTAGCTTGCAAGTCTTATAAAGGTACTTTTCCAAACAGCGAGGGGCTGGCAATGGGGAAGCTCCTCAGTCCCACGGTCATTTTCTTGTGGTTGTTACTTTTTAGTGAACACAAGACAACGACAGGATGTCTTTCTTCATGGTCAACATTCTTTAGGGCTCCTGGAAAAGAGAAATAGTGTGCAAGCAGACTTCAAATTGTTACTTCTAATTTTGCCCAGACAACCATTGCTCCCTGATGGCTGTTTTCTCTCATTTGTTTGCTTTCCCAGAAGGAAGTATTTGTCTTTAAGTGTGTGGTAACTTTTAATCCTTGCCTCAGACCAGTGGCTTTACAGGACTTAAGTCCCTCTTATGTTCTCTACACTGCCTCATTATCAAACTGTACGCTTTAAATATGCGCAGATTTTTGTGTCACCAATGACCTCAATAACTATAAAAAAGGCATATGAGGAGCGATTACTGAAACAGTGATCCTTTAGCAAGCTCACTGGCAAGCACCCCTGAGACTAGAATGCACGATTTGGCCAGTGGACCCAAGTCACAGTGTAGACTGATGCCAGAAATCCAAACCTGTCCTGTCCAGGTCTGTGCATTGCAATAGAAAATGCAATATATCACACAAACTCAGTAATCCAGCAGAAGAGGGAATCAGATAAAAAGGGAGTGAGCTAGATTTTAAACTGTAGTTTCTCTGAATCCTCCTTGACATCAAGGTTTCTGTCAGTCCAAAGTTAAATTAGAAAAACAAGCATCATGCATTTAGCTTTCCATGAAACTAAGCAAATTCACCTTTTTTCTGAGTATAAATAATTACAACCAGAACAACAGTGTTAGGCTTACATGTGACTGGATGTTTCCTCTACCCCAGGCACTTAATGTAAGTGTTTGCATCAAGTGGTCCTCACAGAACACCCTTGAGGCTGCTAGGGTCCTCAGTTCAGGGCCCAGAGCCTGCTCACCTGTCACTATCACCCAGCAGTGAGGGCACAACCCTGATGATGCCATTTTTACCTTTGGGATATTAAGCTGTCCTTGATCCTATAAAACTATTTTGTTAGGATCTTTCATGGGTGACTAGGGGGGCAATGTTTTCCAGTGCAAAAAAATGTAATTATATTTCAGTCTTTCTCTTAAGACAGCAAAGGAAACAACCAAAAAAGGGGGGGGTGTTTTAGACCACCTCTCCTGAGAAGGAATGAAAACAGCGGGATTTCCCTAAAGCTTTAGTCCAATTTCCACCCTAATTTTAATGAAGGTGGTGCCTGTTCCGAGGGGAAAGCCACACTTTGAAGGCAGAGCTGAGAAGACTATGACCGTGGTGTGCTTGGATCACATCCTCCCCACCGAGAGGAAAGCTTCCCTGGAGAGCGAAGCTGCCAGCAGCTAACCCCCTTCCAGCCTCCCTGCTGGAGCGGATGCTAGAACCCAAGATGCAGGCAACTCAGAGAAACGCAGGAGAGAACTCTGGCTTCTGGACAGAAGAGCTCTGCACAGATAAAATACAGATCAGAGAACCACAAGTGGCTCAAGGGCAGTGAGGCACCAGGTGACTGTGGGTGCACCCCCCGGCCCCTGGCTGCACCGACTCAGGCCAGAGTGTGGGCATCACCGTCTGTCATTGTCTTGAGAGTCTTCATGTGTTTGAAACGAGGGTCCTCGCATGTTTACCGTGCTCTGGGCCCCACAGATAGTGCAGCTGGGCCTTTGGGGCCATTATTGCTGGCCACCACCAAACCATGTAAAAGATCTTTCCAGATGCTGCTGGAGTATGCGATATGAGCAACACTTCACTAAATGGATTAATCCGTAGACACCTGCTCTCTGCCTCAAGACCAGTGGCAGCTCTGCTCCTGTTGGTGGGATTGCATATCACAACAGGTTGGAAGGAAGAATGGCAAGAACAGATTTCTAAATGTTTACAAGGGTGACAGTTTATTGGAAATGATCACACAAGGACACAAAGACTCTTTAAAAGCCTATTGGTTGGGTCGCTCCTGGGAACAGCCAAGAAGAGCTTCTGCCATGTCTATGAGCAGGGGCTTGGCGGAAGGCGGCGGGATTTATCCAGACAACGGGATACGGTGCAGCAGACATGCAGGCCCAGATCGTGAAGCCCACAAAGCATGAGTTTTCCCTTTTAGCCTTTTGTTTTATTTTATTATGTATTGTAGGAAATCCTGAATTAAGGAAGAATAGGGAAAGAAATTACCAGAAACTAAAAGACCATTTAAGGTCTTAAACCTGTAAAGGTTTAAGTGTCTGTTACAAGACATTAGTGGTGTCTATCTCCATGAGTGGGATTAAGAAGAATTTCCTGACCACAAAAGTAAATATTGTTTGTGTTTTTCACGAACACATTTTTGTAATTAGTTGAAACAATGACGCTATTTTAAATTTATAAGGAAGAAATGTCCCGTGATATGAAAGTGTAGAAAGATATATCAAACATGCAAATTAGTTTAGTTATGAGATTGTTATGTAGCATAAACTAGGAAATGACTCATTGCTGCTTTATTCATCCGAAGATTTTTGGGTGGTAATTTACATTCGTGCCTCTGACTTTGTCATAAACTAACACTTCTTTGACCGAGGGTGCTAGGGGTGCAAAGCACGCCCGATGAAGGTAACAGACACGCTCGTCCACCGGAACTTCCACAGAAGCGAGGCTCACTTAGGGGAAGTCATGACACACCCCGCGTGTACGTGTGCTCCTCGGGCCTCCGCAGGAGCCGGACAGCGCCTTCCCTGAGCCCGTGGCGCCCTCTGCTGGGCGTCTGGACAATGTGCAGCGCCCACCGGCTTCCCTGGAGGCAGATCCACGTGTAAGTGGAACAGCTGAGGGTTTGGTATTGTTTTGTTTTGTTTCTAACAATTTGTCCTCGTCTTCAGAAAAAAAAATGAATCATTTAGGCTCATAGAATTCCCCAATTATGTCCCGACCGGAGAATGACCCTGCAGAATTAAAAAACAGGTACTTCTGAAATATCACCTCTGTCCCAAACCTTAGCTCCACTCATGTTTGGGCAGAGATTGTGAGCAGTCAGCAGTGATCTCCATGCGTTGTCTTGACTTCTCTTTTGTGCCACTTGGGAGGGCAGTAGTAACAGTGGGTCTGTCACAGACCTGTGGAGAGGGAGGGAGGAAAGGGGCAGGAAGACTGCGATGGTCCCCTGTCCTTACAGACATGCTGACTCAGCCAAGCACCAGGCTGGGCACCTAAACCATAAAAATGTGTTTTCTCCTGTCCTGGAGGCTGGACACCAAGATGGAGGTGTGGGCAGGGTGGGATCCCCCCAAGGCCTCTGCCTGACTTGTGGAGGCCAGGAGAGCAGTGGACTCCACTGCTTTTACTCCTTTCCCTCCCGTCAGCATGCCATGGGTTCTGACCCCCGACTTCCTCGTGTACACCCAGCTTTCTGATCTGTGCTGGTTTCCTTCGCCCAAACATCATCTTTTTCCGGCAGTACCTGTCTGCTGGAGATAGATCCCAGAAATCGTATTTCTGTGTCACTTTTGAAGGATAATGTCACTGGATATAGAACTATTTCGGTGGGTTTGGGGGACTTTAAATATCTTGTTCCACCACCTTCTTGCTTGCCTGGTTCTTGAGGAGATGTCCGCTGCTCTCTTCCTCATGGTAAGGTGCTCTTGTTTCCTCTGGCTTCTCCCAGGGTTTTCTTTGTCTTTGCTTTTCTGCAGTTTTCATTTGATATTCCTAGGTGTTTCGTGGTTGGGTTTTGTTCTGCATTCATCCTGCTCAGTGTTCTCTGTATCTGTGGTTTGATGTCTGCCATTAATTTCTCAAAGTTCTTGGCCATTTATTACTTCAAATAGTTTTTCTTCTCCTCTATCTGGTTTTCCAGTTACACATATGTTAAACCTTTTGATATCATTCCACCGTTCTTTGATGTTTTGTTCTGTTGAGGTTTTTTTTGTTTTGTTTTTTTTTGTTTTTTAATTTCAGTCTGGGAAGTTTGTACTGACCCATCTCCAAGCTCACTGATTCTTCCTTCGGCCACATTGACTTTACTGACTTTCTTTTACCATGATTTTTGTTTCTATATTTCTAACATTTTGTTTTTATTCTTTCTTAGAGTTCCCATCATTCTGCCTTCATTGCCCATCTGTTGTTTTTATATTACTTTTTTTCACTTGTGCCTTAATATAGTAATTATAGTTATCTTAAGTCCCCTGTCTGATAATTCCAAGATCTGTGCCCTTTCTTTTTCAGGCTCTCATCTTTGCTTTGTGTCTTTAGACTGGTTTTCCTTCTGACAGGCCTTGTAATTTTTTGGACAGGTAGGGATGTTGTATCAGTAATCACAACTGAAGTAAACAGGACATTACTGTGAGGTTTATGTTAACTTCGCGAGGAGCTGGACTTTGTTTAATGCTTCTGCAGTTACAGGTACCAGAGACTTCATGTCCTTCTGGTGTCCTTGCTTGTATCTTCCCTCTTGATTTTGTGGCTTCCCCTTCTCAGAGAGAGTTTGTGTCTGGACAGTTTTGGCCTGACCCTGCTGTTGCACTGGAGCAGGTGGGGAGTGAGCGTCCTGAAATCTTCCAGTTGAGTCTGTGGGCCCCCAGGTCTGCGCTTCACAAACAACTCTTCACTCCTGCAAGGGTGCAACGTTTTCCCCCAAGCTGCAGTATGCCGAACCTCTGTCCTTGCAGCTCTGCACTGTGAGGTTACTGGAGACAGTAGGGCTGGGGGCCTGGAGTGGGAGGCCCAGCTGGACAGGCCTTTGGTGCAGGGGAGGCTTCGGGGTGCTTCATGGTGGCTACCCTCCCCTGCTCCTGCCAGGGCTGTGACCTCATCCTGGGATCTTCACCATGAGAACTGTCTGGGGTTCCAGGAGGTAAAGGCCACACAGGGTTGAGACCCCCATCCCCAGGGAATTTCTCAGTCTCTAGCTAGTCCACTCCTAGGGTTCAGCAGCCCCTTAAAATGACCTTTTCAGTGTCCCTGGCAACCCTAGCTCCAGTGGCTTCTGTTGCAGCTACTTGAGGCTCAGCTGGGATGTGCATTTGTCTGTCTCTCCAGATTGTGGGATGAGGGTTTACCACACGGCTTCACTTCTCTGACAAGCCCAAGGAAATTCATAGACTTTAGTTTGTCCAGCTTCTTGTTGTTTGAAGACCAGAGTAACAGCCTTCAGAGTTTTTGTGTATTAGAGCTCGAACCTCTTGTGACTGCCAGCTTCCTGTCAGTAAAATCTCAAAGGCCTGTCCATCTCCAACCATTTCCTACTTTCTGTTTGTCAATCAGAGCTGGCAACTGGTCTGTGTTAAGAAAACAAACCCAGTCTTTCCTCCTGAATGTCTCCTTTACTTTTACATGGAATACTTTACTTCTGACACTTCTGCTCTCCAAATGTGTGTGAGTTTTCTCACCAAACAATTCTCCATGATGCTAGGTGAGTGTCCTACAATTTAACTCAGTTCTGATGCTTTCTACCTGGAGACAGGTTTAGTACCACAAGACTGTCTCCTCATCAGACGCCAAGCCCAGGTAGTGGGTCCCCAGAATAGCCATCATTTCCATCCAACCTGGCTACAAATTCAGGATTTCATGACCCCTTCCTAAGGTTTGATTAATTTGCTAGAGCAGCTCAGAGAACTCAGGGAAACACTTACGTATTTTTATCAATTTATTAAAAGATGTGATAAAGGATACAGATGAAGAGACACATATATAGAGGTCCGGGAGTGTACCAAGTACAAGAGCTTCTGTCCCAATGGATATGAGATGCTTCATCCTCCTGGTACATGGATGTGTACACCCCCACCCCCCAGAAGCTCCCTTAACCCCCTACTGCTGTACTGTTATAGAGGCTCCCTCACATAAACATGATCAGTTATTAACTCCATTCCCTGCCCCTGTCCCCTCTCTGGAGGATGAAGGGTCAGGGGACTGAAAATTCCAAATTTCTAATCAGGGTTTGATATTTCTGTGACCAGCCCCTACCCAGGAGGCATGCAGAGTTGGCCCATTAGGACAAAAAATGCCCCTAGAGCTCTTATCACTTAGGGAAATTACAAAGGTTTTAGGAACTCCGTCCCAAGACCCAGGGGCAAAAACCAATATATATTTTCTGTTGTGTCAGAGTGAACTACATTGGTTTTCTGATGTTACACATCCCTTGCATTCATTGAAAAACCCTAAAGTACAGTTCCTTTCCTCTCAGAAATAGTTTAACATGTACCACAGAATAAAATAGAGAACTTTAAAATAAGAGGGAAAAATTAAACATACAGTAGATGAAGAGAGGCTTAACAAGGAAAATGATATAAATCCCAAAGTACAAGAGTTGACTTTAGTCACAGTTACTCAGAATAATGGGTGCATTGTAATTTTATGGCTTTACCAGCAGATTGGAGAGGCAAAAGGGAGGGCCAGCGAAAATGCAGAGGCATTGATAGAAATGAGCCCATCTGACAAACAGAGAGAGAACATTGGGAAAGCGTGAGCAGCGCCTCAGTGACCCTCAGAACTAGAGCAAGCAGTGTCCCCGGTGCCCCTGGAAGAGGAGAGGGACAGTTGGGAGAAGGTACTTGAACCCCTGGTCTTGGTGCTCACCGTGTCTTTATAGAGGACCTGCCAAAACACACATCAGGCAGCTTCCTCTGATTTGCCGCCTACTCCTTTCCCAGACTGAGTTAATGCAGACTAGTTTAATGTATTTGTCGTGTGAAGGTGGAATATTCTCTATCCCTCCACTTGCTGTGTCACTAAGCAGAGTGACTTGCCAAGATTTATTGAGGCGTTCTTCTTCCTGCTAATGGCCCAGCAAGTGGAGTCAGCTTATAAGATGCTGCACTTTCCACGTGAGATCTTAACCCCCTTCCAGTCACATCTGAGGTAGCAGGTTAGACAGGAGAAGGTCGACCAGCTGGAGGAGGGGTGGGCCTGGAAGAGGAAGGGAGTCTGGGTAATACTGTCTACCACTCTCACAGCCATTCCCTCTTCTGAGTATCCGGGTGTCCACACGGCATTGTTACGTTTCACTGTCTTTCATGCATGCTTGTTGGGATGCTTCCACCTTTCAAAAGTGTGCTTTTTAAAAATATTTTTGGTCTATCTATCTATCTATCTATCTATCTATCTGTCATCTATCTATGTATCTATCTATCATCTCCCTATCTATGTCTTCACCTATTCATCTTTTCTGCAACAACAGAGCACTCTCTTAGGCTGCCTCGTCAGCATCCCAATTTTCATCTGAACTTTGTAAACAAGAATTTCAGTTGCAAAACCATGCACTTACAATTACAAATAAACTCCCCTATGAGACACACATGACTACGAATTTGCTGCTCAAAAGGCCCCCATATTTCTTTGTTCTCAAGGCCAGGAAGTGGCTTTTGGAAGGTAAATTTTTTTGGCAAATTACACTTCTCTCAACAATTTCACACTTATCAGATTCTGAAGAATGAAATGAGGACATTGTCATTTGTATGGGGTCCTGTAGAATAACACCTCCTGGCGCCAAAAACTTGAACAGGATCAGATTAATTGTTGCACTGCGGTACCTCTTAGCCAGGGTTACGGTTTAGGGTTAGGGTTAGGGGTTAGGGTTTAGGGGTTCAGGTTAGGGGTTCGTGTTAGGGGTTGGGTTAGGGTTTAGGGGTTCGGGGTTCGGGTTGGGATTGGGGTTGGGTTAGGGTTAGGGTTGGGATTGGGGTTCGTGTAAGGGGTTGGGTTAGGGTTTAGGGGTTCGGGGTCGGGTTAGGGTTTAGGGGTTCGGGGTTGGGGTTGGGGTTCAGGTTCGGGTTAGGGTTCGGGTTCGGGGTTCGGGTTCGGGTTTGGGTTCGGGTTTAGGGTTCGGGTTCGGGTTAGGGTTCGGGTTCGGGTTCGGGTTCGGGGTTAGGGTTAGGGTTCGGGTTAGGGTTAGGGGTTAGGGTTAGGGTTCGGGTTCGGGTTAGGGTTAGGGTTAGGGGTTCGGGTTAGGGTTAGGGTTCGGGTTCGGGTTAGGGTTAGGGTTAGGGTTAGGGTTCGGGTTCGGGTTCGGGTTCGGGTTCGGGTTAGGGTTAGGGTCAGGGTCAGGGTCAGGGTCAGGGTCAGGGTCAGGGTTAGGGTTAGGGGCGCCGCCGTCTTCATACCGCTCATGCTGTAAACAAGTGTTCTCTTCGAGACCCATTAGTGCCCCCTGTTTAGTTCTGTGCTTTTTGTGGGTGACTTCGCTGCCTTAAAATAGCCCTAATGCTGAAGTGTGAAGCCCAAGAAGGGTGTGACGTACATCGGGGAGAAAATATGCATGTTAGGTAAGCTTCCTTCAGGCACGAGTTATGATGCTGTTAGCAGAGTTCAGTGTTAATGGGTCATGTGTATGAAACAAGGGGTCTTTAAGCAGAAACACACACGAAACAAGGTTATGTATTGATGTGTCTTAACCAAGGGTATGCAGAAACCAAACCCCTTATATCCCCTAGGAGCAAGGGTTCAGTGTTCCCTAACTCATTGCTCATGGTGACCTTATAGAACATAACTACTGGGAAGTAAGGAGAATCAGCTGTGTTTTGTTCAGTATGAGGCTTCTCAACTTGGGTGTTTTGAGATCCATCTGTCTAGAGAACTTAAAATACAGATTCCTGTCCCCCACCCTTTTCAGGTTCTGGTTCTAAGGTCTGGGGCTGGGTGTGGAGACTCTTCAGGCATACTGTAGGAGGTGTAGGAGTTTCAGGATCTACACTGAGAATTCACTGGTTGAGTCCATGGCCCTGGATGGTGAGAGAGCTCACGTCCCCAGTCTCAGAAGTAGCTGGTGGCCTCATCTCTCTGGGCCAAGGGTTGGCCAGTCCTTCTATAAATGTCCAGAAACAATGGGAAAGGTCTAGACAGGAAAGGATCATCTGAGTTTTGTGCCCTGCTAAGGCCTCAGTCTTCCCTTTTGTAAAACCAGGATAACCGATAATACCTGCTTCACAGGATTTGTTTGTGAATGTAATGAAATAATGTACTTTGAACTTTAAAGTGTTATTCCTTTTATTCCACTTGTAGAAGAGCGAAGAAGCCAGGGTGGAGGTGGAATTGAGTGCACAGACTTTTGGATGTTACTTCTGGAGTTTCTCCTGAGTCTTCAAGGTGCCCTTCTCCTTTCAGGTAACCTGGATGGGGAGGACCATGCTGCCGAGTGAACGGTGGAGGATGTTTTCCTCCGAAAGTTCATGCTGGGCCCCTTCCCAGATCTCCAACTGGAGATTGTGCCCTGGTCCTGAGGCAGCTGCCTGCACACAAGTTCTATTCCCTGGTGGGCTACAGTGAGACTCTGCTGTCCCACTTTTACAAATGTCCCATCCATCTGCACCTCCAGACTGTGCCCTCCAAGGTCGTGTATATGTACATCTAAGACAGTCACCTTTTCTGCATCAGGCTCTAGCCTGTGAAGGACAGAACTGTGTGGGAAAGGAGTGAAGTAGAAATGGGGAAATACATCCCCTCACTGTCTCGAGGATTCCTTTTCAAAGCTGATGTTGAATAAATAGACCTTCCGTGTTGTCTTGCCTCTAGGTTTGTCTTTCCTCCTTAGAGAAGAGAACTAGAATACGGTTTCTTCGAGGATGCTCCAAGGCTCCCCAAAAGGCTGCCAGTCGTTTGAGGTTTGGGTAATAGCTACAGTGCAATGAGTCTCTTGTCACTTTACCAGGAACTTTACCTGGAGTTCTTTGTTGTCTCTCAAAGTGGAAAAATCCATTTTTGGTCATTATAAAATAATTAACATTAATTTTTTAAAATTTGAAACAATATGGACATGTGTCAAGTCAACCATGAAAGTTTCTTGTCATTCTTCCACAGAGAGAACTACTGTGAACAGTTTATTTTATTTCCAGGTGTACTTTTTTCCCTCCAGAAATACCTTAATGGGTACTCATTGCTTATTAAACAAGCTTTCAATTGAGCACCTACTCTGTGCCACAGATTCTTCTGAGTGCTTGGAATCCATCAATGCACAAAACATTCTGTTCCAAGATCCCTGCCTTCGTGACACTTGTATCCCCGTGGAGGTGGACAGGGAGGATTAGGCAGCCCTGAGGACTCCAAGCAGGTGAGGGAGGTAGACCTACAGCTCAGTGCGGGAGAGCAGTTCAGGAAGGGGCATCTGCAAAAGCTGCACGTGGTGCTGGGCTGTGGGGCAGAGACTGCTGACCAACTTCACTCTGACACTGATCTTGACCCTCACCTTGGCCATGGTCCTGGTACACCTAACCCTGAACCTCAACCTCACACATCCTCATCTCAACCCTGACCTTGACTTATTCCTTCATCCTGTAAAACCTTGCTCATTCAATGTTTACAGATCATTTTATAGATTATTAAAAGTGTGACTTTGTTGAATTTTTTTTTTTTTTTTAAGATTTTATTTATTTATCTGACAGAGAGCGCGAGAGGGAACACAAGCAGGGGGAGTGGGAGAAGGAGAAGCAGGCTTCCTGCGGAGCAGGGAGCCCGATGCGGAGCTCGATCCCAGGACCCTGGGATCATGACCTGAGCCGAAGGCAGACGCTTAACGACTGAGCCACCCAGGCGCCCGACTTTGTTGAATTTTTAAAAAACCAAACTAATTCTTTTAAACTGTTAAAAGTATAATATATTTTAAAAATTCTCGGAGTTACTCTTAAGGCGAGCAGAGGAAGACCCAGGAGCCTGGAAAAAGGCTGTTATTATTGAATATGTTCAGATCTACTTAGGAAACAAGTATGATTTATATTCCACTTATTTTCAGAAAGAATTTGTGTCAACTAACAGTATTGAACCCACACAAAATAGTGCAGTTCGGAGGAAAACAAAGTGCTAATCAACAGCCTCAAGAAGCAGAGAAAGAGCCACACCCAGGAGCAAAGAAGACATACCACGGAGGCTAGGCTCAGGCTGATCTGCAGTCTGTAGATCCTC
Source organism: Halichoerus grypus (assembly GCF_964656455.1). Lineage (NCBI taxonomy): Eukaryota > Metazoa > Chordata > Mammalia > Carnivora > Phocidae > Halichoerus > Halichoerus grypus. The sequence continues at coordinate 194,196,666 of NC_135715.1, forward strand.
TGGAGCTAGAATGCCCCCAATGCCCCTGAGGGTCGTGGGTCAGGCAGAGCTCATACCCTGATGCTGCACTGTTGTAACCGGTGACAAATCTCCTGGTCACTTCCTCCATGAGACACACCCCACCCGCTCACTACTCCAGCCTGCTTCTTGGAACTCCCATTCCTCTTTTTGAGCCTCGTTGGCGCTAATGTTTACTCACTGTTGCCCCCGTGTGGCCACTCTTCAGATAGCACGTGGCGGAATGTGTTTCAACCTATCAAATTCAAGGGAGAATGAGACAGAATAAGGTTGGTCCTTGGATCCCCCCGCTCCTAATAACCATCAAATAATTTATGAGCCATATTCTAAATAAGAGTATATCTTAACTTGATATTAGGGTTAGGGTCAGGGTCAAGCTGAATACATTAATTATGTACAGCTTTTTGTATGTCAATCATACCTCTATAAAGTGTATTTAAAAAAAAAAGGGAGAGAATATAGTCACTCAAAGCACTGAGCACCTTTCCTGTCACAGTAAATATGTAACTAAACATAACTATTGTTTAACCTTAGCTGAGGACCGGGAGCTGGTCCTACAGGTACTTGGCAGGTAACATCTGTGGCCAGCTGCCCGTCTCTCCCCCCGACACCCACACCCAGCTCAGCACATCCTCTGCTCTGCTCAAGGGCAGCCCAGACAGAGAGATCAGGTCCAGGTGTGGTTCCCTCCTGTCAGGCATGGCTTCCTTCTGACAGGTGGAGAAGGTGGTCAGCTCACAGACACACGACATCCTCTTTTGGTTACTTGCTATTTGCCTCCCCTTTGTGTCACCCTGGTCCTTAACCTTTAGCTCCTGCAAGAACCTGGCTTTGCAGATTTCTGTTGACATTTCAAAGTGTGCAGATCTGTGTTGACTTTGTTCCCTGTCCTTGGGTCGGATATAAAGGCAAGAAAAGTCATCATACTGGGAAGTAACAAAAATAAGTATCAAGTGTGCTCTGTGCCCGGTACCTCAGACTTGAAAGAAATGGCAAAGGACGTACTTCATGTTATACACAACCAGCTTTAGGGACTCATATAAGCATGTACAATGAAATTGTACGTGAAGAAATCTTATTACTGAACTTTTGCTTTGCAGAAGAGAGTTCAGTGACACCTCCCCCCCCCCATCATTTCCTGTCTGGCCAATACCCTGTCACACTGACACATGTAGCCACACAAGGACACAACCGTGATCATCCTCCTGGACCATTCCCGGTCCCTCTGCCCCTGCTCTGGCCAACCCCGCACACTCCCAGTCCTCCTGAGCGTCCCCTGTAGTGACACAGCTGTGATCATCCTCCTGGAGCATTCCCTGTCCCCTGCCCCTGCTCTGGCCAACCCTGCACACCCCAGTCCTCCTGAGCGTCCCCTGTAGTGACACAGCTGTGATCATCCTCCTGGAGGATTCCCTGTCCCCTGTCCCTGCTCTGGCCAACCCTGCACACCCCCCGTCCTCCTGAGCATCCCCTGTAGTGACACAGCTGTGATCATCCTCCTGGAGCATTCCCTGTCCCCTGCCCCTGCTCTGGCCAACCCTGCACACCCCAGTCCCCCTGGGTGTCCCCTGTAGTGACACAGCTGTGATCATCCTCCTGGAGCATTCCCGGTCCCCCTACCCCTGCTCTGGCCAACCCTGCACACCCCAGTCCTCCTGAGCGTCCCCTGTAGTGACACAGCTGTGATCATCCTCCTGGAGCATTCCCTGTCCTGCTGTTTAGGTTTATTCCAAGGTATCTTATGGTTTTTGGTGCTATTGTAAATGGAATCATTTCTCTAATTTCTCTTTCTACAGATGCATTGTTAGTTCATCATCATTAGCCATCAGTGAAATCCAAATCAAAACCACACTGACATACCACCTCACACCAGTTAGAATGGCAAAAATTGACAAGGCAAGAAACAAGAAATGTTGGAGAGGTTGTGGAGAAAGGGGAACCCTCTTACACTGTTGGTGGGAATGCAAGTTGGTACAGCCACTTTGGAAAACAGTGTGGAGGTGCCTCAGAAAATTAAAAATAGAGCTACCCTATGACCAGCAATTGCACTACTGGGTATTTACCCCCAAAACACAGATGTAGTGAAAAGAAGGGTCATATGCACCCCGATGTTCACAGCATCAATGTCCACAATAACCAAACTGTGGAAAGAGCCGAGATGCCCTTCAACAAATGAATGGATAAAGATGTGGTCCGTATATACAATGGGATATTGCTCAGCCATCAGAAAGGATAAATACCCAACTTTTACATCAACATGGATGGGACTGGAGGAGATTATGTTAAGTGAAATAAGTCAAGCAGAGAAAATAAATTATCATATGGTTTCACTTATTTGTGGAAAATAAGGAATAGCATGGAGGACATTAGGGGAAGGAAGGAAAAACTGAAGTGGGGTAAGTCAGAGGGGAAGACGAACCATGAGAGACTATGGGCTCCAGGAAACAAACAGAGGGTTTTAGAGGGGAGGGGGGTGGGGGCATGGGTTAGCCCGGTGATGGGTATTAAGGAGGGCATGTACCGCACGGAGCACTGGGTGTTATATGAAAACAATGAATCGTGGTCACTACATCAAAAACTAATGATGTATTGTATGGTGACTAACATAACATAATAAAATAAAAGTAAAAAAAAAAGAATATGAAAAAAAAGAACCTCTCCAGCAGAGAGCTTGAGGAGAACATTTTCAAGACCTTAGACAGGCAGAGATTTCCCAGAAGGCAAAGTATACTAACGATAGGAACAAACGGGTAACTTAGAAACTACGGAAATGAAGAACTGGTTCTCCTTCTTCCATTTCTGGCTAGTGTGCTGGTCTGTGGCTCGATCCCACCTCAGGCAGCTGGAAGGTTGACCTCCCAGGTCAGCTGCCACTGAGATGGCTACTGTTTCCAGAAGTTCTTCAGGGTGTGGCCGGGTTTCCCCACCTGTGCACAGATCAAGTCGGTGACCTCGGACAGTGGAGCCACGGGTCCTCCAGGCATGGTACCCCCCAATCTCCCAGTAAAGTCATCCCCCTGAGGGTTTAGGGGGACGGGAGCTGCCCCTAGGCAAAAACACCGGAGATTCTCACTGTCCCTACCTGGCCTTCAGATGCCCCTCAGTTATTCCTGTGCCTCTGGTGTCTTCTTGGAACCCTGACCTGTCAGTTTTGAGACAGCTAGTCCAGCGGTACCCTCACTTTCCGGGAGAGGGATTTGCTGGAATCCGCAGTGTGTCCTGCTGCCCCACCTGGATCGGTTTTTGTAGGCACATCATTTGGGCCATCTGAGGACCCAAGACTGTGGGTCTGTGGCCTGGAGGGATTCTGAGCAGCGCTGGTGGGATGGGAGGGCTGCAAGGCACAGAGGCAGGTTTCCAGAAAGCTGTCTGGGGTCCCCGGCATCCTACCGTTTTTGAATCAAAGCCCTGAGATCTTTAAAATGCCAGCAACGTTACAGCATGGGCCAGAAAAACAAATGTCGCTGTGCACCCAACACCACCTAAACTATTGGCCATTTCTTGTCACTTGAGCTGAGCACAAAGGATTGGGAGTCGGGGCTTGAGGGGGGTCGTGGGCCAGACTTTGTGTTTGGGGGACAAAGGCCATCCAGACAAGCTTGTGCTGAGCCTGAGGAGGGGGTCTGCGTGGAGACCCCAGCTGCAGGCACTGCTGTCCACTGATGCCCCCTCAGCCTGCCCAAGTGCACCTGCTGCTGGGGGAGCTCCTGCCCCCTCCTCTCTGCCTGAGGGCTCTCTCCTGCACCAGGTGCCTCCTCTCCTGGTAGTCACTGCCAGCCTGCAGCCTGGGAGGGTGGCTACCCCAAGTTCCTCCAGCTGCTGGGGGAGCACCTGCCCCCTCCTCTCTGCCTGAGGGCTCTCTCCTGCACCAGGTGCCTCCTCCCCTGCCAGCCACTGCCAGCCTGCAGCATGGGGGGGTGGCTACCCTGAGTTCCTCCAGCTGCTGGGGGAGCACCTGCCCCCTCCTCTCTGCCTGAGGGCTCTCTCCTGCACCAGGTGCGCCTCCTCTCCTGCCAGTCACTGCCAGCCTGCAGCCTGGGAGGATGGCTACCCCGAGTTCCTCCAGCTGCTGGGGGAGCACCTGCTCCCCCTCTCTGCCTGAGGGCTCTCTCCTGCACCAGGTGCCTCCTCTCCTGCCAGTCACTGCCAGCCTGCAGTCTGGGAGGGTGGCTACCCTGAGTTCCTCCAGCTGCTGGGGGAGCACCTGCCCCTCCTCTCTGCCTGAGGGCTCTCTCCTGCACCAGGTGCCTCCTCTCCTGCCAGTCACTGCCAGCCTGCAGCGTGGGAGGGTGGCTACCCCGAGTTCCTCCAGCTGCTGGGGGAGCACCTGCCCCCTCCTCTCTGCCTGAGGGCTCTCTCCTGCACCAGGTGCCTCTTGTCCTGCCAGCCTGCAGCCTTGGAGGGTGGATACCCCGAGTTCCTCCAGCTGCTGGGGGAGCATCTGCCCCCTCCTCTCTGCAGAGGGCTCTCTCCTGCACCAGGTGCCTCCTCCCCTGCCAGTCACTGCCAGCCTGCAGCCTGGGAGGGTGGCTACCCCGAGTTCCTCCAGCTGCTGGGGGAGCACCTGCCCCCTCCTCTCTGGCTGAGGGCTCTCTCCTGCACCAGGTGCCTCCTCTCCTGCCAGTCACTGTCAGCCTGCAGCCTGGGAGGGTGGATACCCCGAGTTCCTCCAGCTGCTGGGGGAGCACCTGCCCCCTCCTCTCTGCCTGAGGGCTCTCTCCTGCACCAGGTGCCTCCTCTCCTGCCAGCTACTGCTAGCCTGCAGTCTGGGAGGGTGGATACCCTGAAAACCTCCAGCCCTGTGGACAGACCCAGTGCGATGTGGTCTCCCAGCAGGTCTGAGCACCAGGCCCCCACATTGCTCACTCTCGTCCTATGGGCTCAATGTGCCACATCCTCCCTCAGGCTCCCTGGGTCCGAGTCCTCCTCTGCTCGTGGACCATCCTTGGCCCAGGCTCCACATGCTGGGACTGGGAGTGGGTCGTCTGGACGTTCTGGACTCTCGCTTCTGTGCCCGTGACATGGGCACAGGCCGGCCTCACAGACTGCTCAGAGGAGACCCAGCACAGGAAGATGCAGGCCGCTGCAAGGGGAGATGCCAAGTGACCCCAGAGGGAGCGCACAGGCCTCGCACAAGGGACTGGGCTCATGGGGTCCAGTGTGGGATGCGGGCGCCCAGCCAAGGGGCATGGGGAATCCTGGTGAGGGCGGCCCTGGCGGGGTGGGGGGGAGGGGGAAGCCACGGAAGGGTCCCAGAAGAGGCAGGAGACAAGGAATAGGACAGGACAGAGCTTTCCAAGGAGGTCGATGGAAGGATCAAAGGATCACAGAGACCCTTGGGAAAACTCGGAGGCCTTGGAGATGGTGGCTGAAATGCTGTCATTTGTTCAGAAAAGTTGTGTCACAACCCCCAAGTTGACACTGGATGATTTACTCTTTGTTGGTTCTAGGATTCAGTGCGTACCTGCCATTAGAACTCACATTGCATGAAGTCTAGGATATATTTACTTTTCATCACTTTTCAGGACTAGATTTTTCTAGAGGAAGTGCTAAGCATGGGTGTCTCCATTCTTTTCTTTGTGCAACTGGCCTCTGTTTTCAGGAGCAGATTCCTGGTGCTCATCACCAGTGCTAGCCCTGAGGACTGCCCCCGTCACCTCCCACAGTGGACGTGACCATGTGGGTTGGGGGGTGCTCACTGATGAAGCCCCAGTGCTCAGTACACAGCAGGGACCCCAGATCCTGTGCTGAATGAGGGAGGATGGGAGTGAGGGAAAGAGAGAGGGAGGGATGATGGGAGAGAAGGAGGGGAGAGAGGGAGGAGGGAAGGGAGGATGGGAGGGAGGCAAGATGGGGAGAGGGAGGGGAGAGAGGGAGGAGGAAAGAGAGGATGGGAGGGGTGGAGGGGAGGGAGGGAGGCAGGGAGGCAGGGAGGGAGGGAGTGGGGGAGGGAAGGGAGGGGTGGAGGGGAAGGAGAGAGAGGGGTGAATGAATGAGGGAGTGAATAAATGACGTAGGGAGGGAGGGAGTGAAACCACAGAAGCTGGATCCATACCTCAGGAGCCATTATTTGGGGTGAGGTCTAAGGGCATCACAGCCCGGGCCCTGGATGGTGGCTCAGGGCACGTCCAAGTGTCCTCCCAGTGCTGACCTTCCTTCTCCTGGGACCCGCTGTCATCCTGGATCCTCTCCACCTCCTCCTCAAACAATTCTCAATGTTTCCAGGAACAGGGTGGCAGGAGGGGGTCTCAGGAGGGGCTTCCCGGATTCTGTGCCCTGAATGACAACATGACAGTAGCTACGAGGTATTCTATCATGAGGACTGGGACCATGGATCCCATCCATCTCCTTGGGCATTAGTGTTGTTCCATTCCCTGCTCTCTCCAGCACTGCTGTGATGAACACTCCTGAAAATACATGTGTGAAAAACCGAGCCAGAGTTTCCAGGGGTGAGTCCGAGGCTGAGCATACCGGGTGATGGGTGCCCTGTGGCTTGGGATGGGTGCTGCTCACTGTTCTCCCAGACAGGGGTGCCCGTCACCCTTTCCTCCAGGGGACCTGCATTGGACCTCCGCTTCCTCACGTTCTTCCCAGACCAGACACCTGCCAGTCTGAGGGTGACCAGTGCTGCCTCCATAGGGTTTCCTTTGCCGGAGTCCTTCCCTGGGAGCTCCCACATCTCTGACTCCCCCCGTGCCTGTCCTCCCCTTGGACTTGCATGTGTTTGATCTCTGTCCCTGTGGAACCCTGTGACTTGGAGCATGATTTGGACCAGAGTCAGGGGAAACCTTTCTCTGGCCTTGGGTCGTGAGCAATGCTTTTGCCCATTGTGGTGTGTCTTCCAGCTTTCTGCATCTCCCTGGTTTCTGTGTGGGCCACAGGAGGAACCAGCCGTTTCCTGTCTGGGGTCAGGCTGTGGTGTCCCAGCAGGAACAGGGGTCTCGGCCCCGAAATTGTGCCCATAATTCCTAAAGTGGCCTCTATGATTACATCTGATGTGTGATCCATCGGGGATTTCAATATCGAATAAGGGAAATTTGTGACAAATAAACACAGAAGAAAACGAATCCCCTGTGAAAATAGGTGGCCAGACACAAAGGCACCTATTGCGTGATTCCACTTACAGAAACATCCAGAACAGGGAAAGGAACAGGGAGAGAAAGCAGCTTAGGGGTTTCCAGGGTCTGGGCTGGGGGAGAAATGGGCAGGGGGGGCTTCTGGTTCGGGGACTCCTTTGGGACATGAGATATTCCGCAGCAATGTTCTGGGGTGTGGTGGCACATCGTTGGGAATGTACTTAATGCTCATGATGTGTTGAATTGAAAACAAGTAATTTTATTTCAAACAAATCCTAAACAGTATACAGAATATGAAAAGATAAAATAGCAGTTAATATGAACCAGAGAGAAAGAACATAGGGGGAGGGGATGAAACAATCTGGCGGGGCCGGGGTCCAGCGATGGAACTAAGGGTAATTGTACAGGGAGCTCTCCCCGCAGGGCTGTGGGCTCTGGATGTGGCTCTGGGAGCCCCGCAGGAGCAGGAGCAGGAGTAGGGGCAGGGGTTAGGATAGGGGCAGGGACAGGAGCAGGGACAGGTGTAAGAGCAGGGGCAGGGGCAGGGGCAGGGGCAAGGGGAGGGACAGGATCAGCAGTAGTGGCAGGTGCAGGATTCAGGGCAGGACCTGGGTAAGGAGCAGGAACAGGAGCTCCGGCAGGCGCGGGGGAAGGGGCAGCGGGTCTGGCAGGGGAAGGGGGAGAAGCAGGAGCAGGAAAAGGAGCAGGAACAGGAGGTCAGGCAGGGGCAGGGGAAGGGGCAGCGGGTCTGGCAGGGGAAGGGGCAGAAGCAGGAGCAGGAAAAGGAGCAGGAACAGGAGCTCAGGCAGGGGCAGGGGAAGGGGCAGCGGGTCTGGCAGGGGCAGGGGAAGGGGCAGGGACAAGAACAGGAGCCCAGGAAGGGGCAGGGGAAGGGGCAGCGGGTCTGGCAGGGGTAGGGTTATGGGCAGGAGCAGGGGCAGGGACAAGAACAGGAGCCCAGGAAGGGGCAGGGGAAGGGTCAGCGAGTCTGGCAGGGGCAGGGACAGGAGCTCAGGCAGGGGCAGAGGAAGGGGCAGTGGCTCTGGCAGGGGCAGGGGAAGGGGTAGGAGGAGGGGCAGGAGCTGGTTTTGAGCAGTGGCAGGTGCAGGATCCAGGGCAGGAGCTGGGTCAGGGGCAGGATCCAGGGCAGGAGCTGGGTCAGGGGCAGGATCCGGGTCAGGGGCAGGATCCAGGGCAGGCGCTGGGTCAGGGGCAGGATCCAGGGCAGGCGCTGGGTCAGGGGCAGGATCCAGGGCAGGCGCTGGGTCAGGGGCAGGATCCAGGGCAGGCGCTGGGTCAGGGGCAGGATCCCGGGCAGGCGCTGGGTCAGGGGCAGGATCCAGGGCAGGAGCTGGGTCAGGGGCAGGATCCAGGGCAGGAGATGGGTCAGGTGCAGGATCCAGGGCAGGAGCTGGGTCAGGGGCAGGTGCCAGTTCTTCCTGGTCCGCGTCAAGCTCTCCGTGGGCGGGTGCCGGGTCACCTGCCGGCTCCTGGTCTCCTGCTGAAGTCGCAGGCTCCACCCCTCCCTCCAGAGCTGCCGATGGAGCTGCAGCCGGCTCTAGCTCCTCAGGTGGTGGAGCAGCTGTGAGAGGAGAAAAGCTCATCCCCGTGCCTGCTCTCCGTGGGCCTTTGTGGAGACAGAACCCAGCCCAGGGCCTCCCAGAGAAGCCACAGCCAGGAAGGAGCCCTCCCCGGGGCGTCTCCCCGACTGCAGTCCACCCGCTGGGCGCTCTGTGCCCAGTCGTTGCTCCTGGCCCCACACCAGCCTCTGGGAGCTCCTCCCTGTGGGGCCAGCACCGACCCATCCCCACACACCACAAACACCCAGCCCCAGCCTTCTCACCCTCGGGCTCGGCCTCCGTGGGTTCCGGCTCCTGGACCACTGTCCGGTGACCAACCACCTGGGACAGTGGTCTGGGTGGTGGTGGACGTTTTGCCCGGCAATCCCCAGCACCTGTTTTTGGGGATGCCTGTGGGGTCAAGCCCTCTGTCAGGGAGGAGGGCATGTCCACCAGCCGCCTCTGGAGGTCATCCGTGGCCTTCTGCAAAGACAGGGACGGGTAGTCGGCTGGAGGCATCAAAGCCCTGCCCGGCCATCCTCACTGTCCTCTTGCTCAGTCCCCCTGCTGCTCCCAGATCAGACGTAGACCTGTGTGTGCACAGCCCTGCACCCGGGATGCAGTGACCCATCCCTGCAGGGCTCTTGGGATAAACCCTGGGCAGAAGCTCGCAGCCCCCCACACCCCATCCCACCCAGCCAGCCTTGACCTTGAACATGACCTGCCCGCTGGGTATCTGACCCCTCATCAGCCTGCTCCTGCTCAGGGTGGCCCCACCCCGCATGACCCTTCTTTACACACACACACAGACACACACGCACTTACACGCACACTCACACACAGACACACACAGACAGACACACACACACAGACACACACACACACGGAGGGGACCTGGGGCTACACAGGTCAGATGAGAGCGAGTGGGGCTGGGTGGCCAGCTCTGGGCCTCCTGGTGTCACCTTTCTGTCCTTCCGGCCAAATGGCCAGAGGCGGTGGGGAGCCCTGACACAACATCCCCAGCGGCGGACAGCGTTTGCAGGGCGCTCTTTCTTCAGCCTGCAGCCTCTGGACTTTGGGAAGCAACACCCGAACATGCTTTTGGTTGGAGGGTCTCCAAAGAAATGAGCTGGGCAGGGGGCTGTCTCTGGAATGTGGGTGCCTGGTTACCGGGGTTCCAAATTCTGATGGGCTCTGTTGTCAGGGAAGTGAGGTCACCACTGCCTGGGGTCCCCTTACCCAACTTCCTCCTCACACAAGACCGCCACCCCCGAGGGCCCCCTCCCCCAGCTGCTCAATGCTCACCCTCCCCCCATGCCCCATCCATACAGTGACTCCCTCACAGCCCACCCACAGCCTTCCCAAGGCCTGGGTGCAGCCGGTGCCCCCGCTGTGAGGACACAGAGCTGGCTTCAGACTGGGTTCCTGCACGTGCCCAGGCCGGTGACCCTGGACAGACCCTGTGCCTCTCAGGGCCTCCCCAGTCTGCCCATCTGCACAGTGGGGTGTTCTGGCTTCTACTTCTAGGGACTCCATCAGGGGTAGGACCCCTACATACATTCCGTACCTGCTATCACAGGAGGCTGGTGCACACTTGGGATTGCAAGGATGAGCCAGGGGCTGGGCGGGACATGGAGCACAGCTCAGAGGGGCCTGGGTCTGCTCTGGGGTCCGGGCAAAGCCACCCCCCTCGTGCCTGTTCCCAGCCCCTGTGGGAAGGTTGCAATGAACGGATTCCGACCTTGTCCCCTGGTGACGCAGACTTCCAGGGGCTCCCATTAGGTTTAGGCTCAGGCCCCAGGGCCTCGTCTGCGCCCATGTGCTGGGCAGTCCCCACAGTGGTTCCCGGGCATTCCCGCATCCTGCTCACACATCCCTGTGGAATCCCCTCCCCTCCAGGGTGGACGGCCTGTGTGACCGCGCTCTCAGGAAGAGAATGGGGCAAAATGCTGGGATGTCATTTCCAAGCTGATGGAGGAAAGTCTGTGACTTCTCCTGATTCCCTCTCTCCTGTGTCCGTTCTCTGTCTCTGTCTCTGTGTCTTTGTGTTTCTGTCTCTGTGTCTCTCACAGGAGCAGATCTGCGGGCTCCGGGGGCGATGTGAGAAACCTCAGACGCCTCCCTTGTCCCTGTTTCCCTCTCCTGTCCTGCTGCTCCGTTCCTTCCTAAGGCCTTGTCACCCTGACCAGAGCAGTGAATCTGGAACCTCTTCCAAATGGGGACCCTGAGGCTGCAACAAGGAGGGTCTTGGCCTTGGTCCCCAGACCAGTGGTCCAGTGCTCTGCCATGTTCTGCGTACCCAGGTCCTCAGCCCCCCAAGCCCCCAGGCTGTCCTCTGCTGAGAAGGACCTCGAGGGAGTCCAAAGCATTTTCCCGGGACTGGGAGCACAGTGGGTCAGGGATGGAGATCCAAGGCCAACAGGCTCTTCCACAAGCCTGTGGGACCCTAGGGACACTGCATGTCTACAGCCCAAGTGACAGAAGAGTAAGCTGAGGCCTTTTGTGCTGTAGCCCGTCTGGACTTGGGGGTGGGTATCTCTTCCTGCTTCCAAGTGGCCAGGGTGGTGATGGACACCGGAACCCAGACCCTGTCCTCTCCCAGTGCCCTGGCAACCCCCCTGGGCCCCTTGGGGACCCCTGACCATCAGCCTGGCCTGTCTCCCCTCCCCATGCTATGGATCTGGGTCCTTGCCAGGAGTCCTGCTGCCCTGCCCCATGGCCCAGCTGTCTGCAACCTCTTTCTTCTTTCCCCCTTGTCCCCCACCTCGCTCCCAGGGTGTCCTCCCCTTCTGACCCCCAGCTGGGCAGTCAGAGTGGTGTGTGTGTGTGTGTGTGTGTGTGTGTGTGTGTGTGTGTGTCCAGGTGCGCATGCCTCTACGTGCCTGGGGATGCCCAAGGTCGTGTCCCCACAGGGGACGGGGTGGGTAGCTATTCCCGAGGATCTGAGGGGCTCTCACCCCCAAAGCGAACCTCATGGGAGGGTTGGGACTGGCCTAGGACTGGAGAGCGGCCCTGCTCCTTGGACTCTGCACCCCTCATTTGTCCTGGGCCAGCCCCTGCCTCTCTTGACCCAGGTTCCCCACTGTCCCTGAGGGTTGGACATGGAAATGCTTGAACATGGCCGCTCCTCCAGGGGTAGGTGGGGGACAGGTGCACCCGGCACACAGGCCTCCCCACCGAGAGGGGCAGCAGGTGTGTCATGGCCAGGTGTGCACGGACGACCTGCCCACAGCTCCTGTACCATGACCCAGCCCTGCGGCCGATGTGCACCAGACCCGTGGCTCCGCACCTGACCGGTCCCCCACGTCCCTCACCACCTCGGAGACAGGGGCTCTTCTTGGTCCTAGGGCCCGTCATCCTTCGGACAATGAGAGCAGAGGGATCCGTATCTAGAGGAGGCCGGCAGGGCGTCCCACGGAACGTCGTGTGCCCATCTCTGCTCTGTCGTCTAGGCTTCCCGGCGGACCCCCACCTAGAACAGAGGCCCGCGGGGCAGGGAGATTTGTCTGGCTGGTCCCTGAATTATGCAAAATGTCTAGAAGGGGCTTCCTGTCCATTTGTGGAGTCGATGAAGCCCAACCAGCACCTTTCAGATGTCTGAGTGGCTCTGGGACCCCTCTGCCAGCCCCCAGGGATCCCTGCTCCGGCTCCACCCAGGATGGGAGCCCCACGTGGAATCTGAGACCTCGTCACAGCCGGCAATGCGGCTTTGCTCCGGACACAGGACACCGAGGCGTGGGGCAGAGAGCTCCTTCACGGTGGAGAGGAAGCGCTTCAGCCCCAGGCCACCCTCCCCGTGGGCCGGCCACAGGGTCGGGGAGCGGTCCCAACAGGCCCGACGGCAACCCCGTGTGTGGGGTCGGGCCTCGTGGCACGCAGGGTCCCCAGGAGACACCTGAGGTTCGGAGAGGGGACGTGCCAGGCCCGAGACACACAGCCCGCAGGTGAGGGGGAGCCGCCGGGCGGGACGGGGGGCCCTGCTCACCTTTGAGAGCAGCAGGTGTGGGAAGGGCTGGGGGGGCGTTCCTGTGGGAGGTGCTCCGGGAGAGGGGCCACAGGAGAGGGCCTGGCCCGGCTCCACCAGCTTCCTCGGGCTGTCCGCACGGACCGCCCACAGCCTCTGGCTCTGCCCCAGCGGCAGGGCCCACTCAGGTTCACGGTGGGGCTGATCTTTGGATAAAGGAGGGACAATTCACAACACAGAAACTGCAAAAATATTCCTGTCCGTGTCCTGAAGTGCAACAGAATATCAACAATTGGTTGGGATCATCTTACACGTATGTGAAGGGTGATTTTGTACCTGGCCAAGGCTGGGGCTGGACCGGGTGTGTGTGTGTGTGTGGTGTGTGTGTGTGTGTGTGTGGTGTGTGTGTGTGTCTGTGAAGGGAGCAGCCCAGACCCCTTGGGTTGAGATCATGGCCACGTAAGGGGCACAGCCGCCGTGGCCCCCCGGGTCGTCAGTGTCCCGGACGGCGTCGGGGCAGGAGACCCTCCCGGCCCTCCCCGAGCCCGGTCCTGGAGCGCCCTCGTCCCCACACTCCCCCTGAGCTCCCTGGCCCTCGCTGCGGCATGGCACTCATCCTCACCGTGGTCCTGAATCCAGGAGCCTGGCTCTCCCAGGCCCTTGCTCTGGTGGCTGCCACCAGCACCGTCACGACAGCAGCTGGTCAGGGCACGTCCCTGCCCGGGCCCAGAGGAGCTCAGGGCTACGTGGCAGGTCAGGTACCGCAGCAGGGAGAGTGGGGAAGGGCTGGGGGCGACCCCCCGTGCTCCCTGGGAGGCCTGTCCCCTGCCTCTCGCAGGCCTCGGGCACACTCACCGTCTCCTTTGGCTGCTTTGGGTTCTCCTGGGGTTCACTTCCAGGGTGGCAAGCTTGGAGGGCCCCTCCTGCCAGGGTCAGCCTTAGAGGTCAGTTTAGAAATGGCCTGGGGGCCTCCTTGATCTTCCTGGAGCGGCCCCACATTGTCTGTTCCAGAAGCCTGCACCTCGCCTTTGGGTCCCTATCGCCCTGAAGGTGTCTTGCTCCCTTGTGTCTCCCTGTCCAGTTAGGTATCCACTCAGCAGGGGCTCCCCTGCCTGCCCTGCTCTGCCCCCAGCGCCCCCAGGACCATAGCCGTGACCAGTAACAACTCCTGTCACCTCTGCTGGTCTCCAGCAGCCTTCCGTGTGCAGCTTCCAGGGGACCCTCAGGGGACAGAGGAGGGCCGGGGCCAGGCCGGCCATCAGTACAGTTCCCTTGGTGGTGGTGAGCGGGGCGCCGCGGCCCTGTACCCGGTCCCTAAACCAGGACAGGATGGGGCCGATCCCACGTCCCACGTGTGTTCTGCCTCCCCCCATGTCGCTCACTGTCCAGCCCAGACCTGAGCGGCCCGGGGGCCAGCCTGGGACGCCCCTCCCTCCACGGCCTGCTTCTCAAGCCTGGTATGGCTTTCTGGCCCCCTCGGGCTCTTGGGGCCCCACACAGATCCCAGGACTCCCATCCACAGCATGGTTTTACATCGCGTTTGGATTTCAAGGGCTCTTGGCTCCTCACAGCCAGCCTCTCTGGAGCTCGGAGGGACGGGGGCCGAGCACCTCATTCCAGGAGCACGGGTGCCGCAGGGAAGGCCCCACAAATCCGTGTGTGCCACCAAGTGCCGAGTGGCTTGAGCACATGAAGCTTGAGAGTCCTGTGGGCTCTGTGGGCCCTGTGGGGGTTTCACAAATGCCACATCCACGAGCAAAAGCACATAAGCCACACTGTGGAAGCCACAGGCCCCAGAGCCACATTTGTCCAAACGTAAGCTTTATTTTCTGTGGGACTCATGCGGTCCGCTTGGCCTGGCCCGTCCCAACCCAGATGGGATCCTCCGGGGGACTCGCCCTGTGGCCTCACGTGACAGAGCAGCCCCAGAAACCGCGCCGTGGAGGAAGCAGCCCTGAAGTGGTGTAGGTTGGCAGGGACTGAAAAGCGAGAGGACAAAACTCAAGGTGTGAGGCTTTTCAGGCTCCGGGACAAGCGTGTTTCCCGACGGGTCCTCTCTGGACGGGCTGCCTGCTCTGTGTGCCCGCTGGGCCGCGTGGGTCTGAAGTGGGGCCCCGGGGTGGGGGGGCAGCTGCCAAGAACGGTCACCAAAAGCAGGGACCCAACCAATGCCTAGAACAATGGGGAACCTGCTAAAGAAATTCTTCAAGGTGTGGCCGGGGTTTCCCCCCCCGCCGTGCACTGGTCAACTTGGAGACCTCTGACGGTGGAGCCACGGGTCCTCCAGGCCTACACCCCACCCCTGGTAGAGCCCTCACACTGAGGGTTTAGGGGGATGGGAGCTGCCCCAGGTAAAAGCACCGGAGATTCTCACGGTGCCTACCTGAACTTCAGATGCTCCTCAGTTACTGGTGTGCGTCTGGTGTCTTCCCAGAACCATGACCCAGCGCCGGATGCGGGCGCCCGGCCGCGGGGCACGGGGAGTCCTGGTGAGGGTGGCGTGGTGGGGGAGGCCCCTGAAGGGCCCCAGAAGAGGCAGGAGACAAGGAAGACAACAGGACAGGGCTTCCTAAGGAGGACGACGTAAGGGTCAAAGGATCGCAGAGACCCTTGGGAAAGTTCAGAGGCCCTGGAGATGTTGGCTGAAACACTGTCATTAGGTCAGAAAAGTGGTGTCACAACGCCCCAGTCAGCACTGGATGATCTACTCTTCGTTGCTTCCAGGAATCAGTGTGTATGGGCCCTTAGAACTCACATTGCGTTAAGTCTAGCATATACTTACTTTTCATCACTTTTCAGGACTAGATTTTTCTGGAGGATGTGCTGAGCATGGGTGTCTCCATTCTTGTCTTTGTGCAACCGGCCTCTGTTTTCAGGAGCAGATTCCTGGTGCTCATCACCTCTGTTAGCCCTGAGGACTGCCCCCCGTCACCTCTCGCAGTGGACCTGAGTGCCATGTGGGCAGGGACCACGTGGGCTGGGGATGGAGTCACGGATGGAGTCCCAGTGCTCAGTACAGAGTAGGGGCCCCAGATCCTCTGCTGAATGAGAGAGGAAGGGGGAAAGGAAAGAGGAAGGGGGGAGGGAGGGAGGAATGGGTGGAGGGAAAGAGGGAGGGAGGGAAACCAAGGAAGACGGGCCCATCCATCAGGAACCCTTATTTGGGATGAGGTCCGAGGGCATCACAGCCCGGGCCCTGGATGGTGGCCCAGGGCCCATGCAACTGTCCTCCCAGTGCTGACCTTCCTTCTCCTTGGCCCTCTGTCATCCTGGATCCTCTCCACCTCCTCCTCAAACAATTCTGAATGTTCTCAGGAGCAGGGTGGCAGGAGGGGGTCTCAGGAGGGGCTGCCCGGATCCTGTGCCCTGGACGACACAGTGACAGTAGCTATAGGGCATTCTATCCTGAGGACTGGGACCGAGGATCCCGTCCATCTCCTTGGGCATTAGCATTGGTCCATTCCCTGCTCTCTCCACCACCGCTGTGCTGAACACTCCTGAAAACACATCTGTGAAAAACCGAGCCAGAGTTTCCGGGCGTGAGTCCCAGGACGAGCGTGCTAGGTGATGGGTGCTCCTGCGGCCTGGGACGGGTGCTGCTCACTGTTCTCCCAGACAGGGGTGCCCGTCCCCCTTCTCTCCAGGGGACCTCCACTTCCTCACGTTCTCCCCAGGGCTGCTGGTCCCCAGACCAGACACCTGCCAGTCTGAGGGTGACCAGCGCTGCCTCCATAGGGTTTCCTTTGCCAGAGTCCTTCCCCGGGAGCTCCCGCATCTCTGACTCCCCCCATGCCTGTCCCCCCCCGCCTTGAACTTTCATGGGTTTGGTCTCTGTCCCTGTGGAACCCAGTGACTTGGAGCCTGGTTTGGACCAGAGGCATGGGAAACCTTTCTCTGGCCTTGGGTTGTGAGCAATGCTTTGGCCCTTTGGGGTGTGTCTTCCAGCCTTCTGCATTTCCCTGGTTTGTCTGTGGGTCACAGGAGGAACCAGCCCTTTCCTGTCTGGGGTCAGGCTGAGGTGTCCCAGCAGGAATAGGGGTCTCCGCCCCGAGATTGTGTCCCTATTTACCAAAGGGGGCTCTATGAGTACATCTCATCTGTAATCCATCGGGGCTTTCAACATCAAATAAGGAAAATTCTATGTCAAGTCAACACAGAAAAGAATGAGTCCCCTTTGAAAATAGGGGGGCAGACACAAAGGCCCGTACTGTGTGATTCCACGTACAGGAAACATCCAGAACAGGTAAAGGAACAGAGAGAGAAAGCAGCTTAGGGGTTTCCAGGGAGGCCTTCTGGTTTGGGGACTCCTTTGGGGAAGCAGATATTCCACAGCAATGTTCTGTGGTGTGGTGGCCCAGCGTTGGGAATGTACTTCATGCTCAGGACTTGTTCAACTGAAAACAATTAATTTTATTTAAAATAAATAATAAACAGCATATAGGACATGGAAAGATAATATAACAGTTAATATGTACCAGAGAGAAAGAACATAGGGGGATGGGATGAAACAATCTGGCGGGGTGTCGGGGTCGGGTGATGGAGCTAAGGGTAATTGTACAAGGAGCTCTCCTCGCGAGGATGTGGGCTCTGGATGTGGTTCTGGGAGCCCTGCAGGAGCAGGAAGAGGGGCAGGGCCAGATGCAAGAGCAGGGCCAGATGCAAGAGCAGGGCCAGGGGCAGGATCGACGGTAGGAGCTGGGTCAGGGGCAAGTACAGGAGCCCAGGCAGGGCCAGGGGAAGGGGCAGTGGCCCTGGAAAGAAGGGGAAGGGGCATCGGCTCTGGCAGGGGCAGGGGCAGGGGCAGGAACAGGGACACCGGCAGGGGAAGGGGCATCGGCTCTGGCAGGGGCAGGGGCAGGGACACCGGCAGGGGAAGGGGCATCGGCTCTGGCAGGGGCAGGAACAGGGACACCGGCAGGGGAAGGGGCATCGGCTCTGGCACGGGCAGGGGCAGGAACAAGGACACGGGCAGGGGAAGGGGCATCGGCTCTGGCACGGGCAGGGGCAGGGGCAGGAACAAGGACACGGGCAGGGGAAGGGGCATCGGCTCTGGCAGGGGCAGGAACAGGGACACCGGCAGCGGAAGGGGCATCGGCTCTGGCAGGGGCAGGGGCAGGGGCAGGAACAAGGACACGGGCAGGGGAAGGGGCATCGGCTCTGGCAGGGGCAGGAACAGGGACACCGGCAGGGGAAGGGACAGGTGCAGGGGCAGGAGGTGGGTCAGGGGCAGGAATGGGCGCACATGCAGGGGCAGGGAAACGGGTAGGGAAAGGGGAAGGAGCTGGGTCAGAGGCAAGGACAGGAGCACAGGGAGGGGCTGGGGAAGGGACAGTTGCAGGGGCAGAAGCCGGGTCAAGGGCAAGAACAGGAATACAGGCAGGGGCAGGAGAAGGGGCAGGATCCAGGGCAGGAGCTGGGTCAGGGGCAAGAACAGGAACACAGGTAGGGGAAGGGGCTGGTGCAGGGTCAGGAGCTGGGTCAGGGGCAAGGACAGGAACACAGGCAGGGGCAGGGGAAGGGACAGGATCCAGGGCAGGAGATGGTTCAGGATCTGGGTCAGGGGCAAGAACAGGTGCACAGGTAGGGGAAGGGGCAGGTGCAGGGGCAGGAGGTGAGTCAGGGACAGGAACAGGACCACAGGCAGGGGCAGGGGCAGAACCCGGGTCAGGGGCAAGAATAGGAGCACAGGCAGGGGCAAGGGAAGGGGCAGGATCCAGGGCAGGAGCTGGGTCAGGATCCGGATCAGGGGCAAGAAGAGGTGCACAGGCAGGTGCTGGGGAAGGGGCAGGTGCAGGGGCATGAGTAGGGGCAGGGGAAGGGGCATCGGCTCTGGCAGGGGCAGGGGCAGGGGCAGGAACAGGGACACAGGCAGGGGAAGGGGCATTGGCTCTGGCAGGGGCAGGAACAGGGACACAGGCAGAGGAAGGGACAGGTGCAGGGGCAGGAGGTGGGTCAGGGGCAGGAATGGGCGCACATGCAGGGGCAGGGAAATGGGTAGGGAAAGGGGAAGGAGCTGGGTGAGAGGCAAGGACAGGAGCACAGGGAGGGGCTGGGGAAGGGATAGTTGCAGGGGCAGAAGCCTGGTCAAGGGCAAGAACAGGAATACAGGCAGGGGCAGGAGAAGGGGCAGGATCCAGGGCAGGAGCTGGGTCAGGGGCAAGAACAGGAACACAGGAAGGGGAAGGGGCTGGTGCAGGGTCAGGAGCTGGGTCAGGGGCAAGGACAGGAACACAGGCAGGGGCAGGGGAAGGGACAGGATCCAGGGCAGGAGATGGTTCAGGATCTGGGTCAGGGACAAGAACAGGTGCACAGGTAGGGGAAGGGGCAGGGGCAGGTGCAGGGGCAGGAGGTGAGTCAGGGACAGGAACAGGACCACAGGCAGGGGCAGGGGCAGAACCCGGGTCAGGGGCAAGAATAGGAGCACAGGCAGGGGCAGGGGAAGGGACAGGACCCAGGGCAGGAGATGGTTCAGGATCTGGGTCAGGGGCAAGAACAGGTGCACAGGCAGGTGCTGGGGAAGGGGCAGGTGCAGGGGCACGAGTAGGGGCAGGGGAAGGGGCATTGGCTCTGGCAGGGGCAGGGGCAGGAACAGGGACACAGGCAGGGGAAGGGACATTGGCTCTGGCAGGGGCAGGGGCAGGGGCAGGAACAGGGACACAGGCAGGGGAAGGGGCATCGGCTCTGGCAGGGGCAGGGGCAGGGGCAGGAACAGGGACACAGGCAGGGGAAGGGGCATCGGCTCTGGCAGGGGCAGGGGCAGGGGCAGGAACAGGGACACCGGCAGGGGAAGGGGCATCGGCTCTGGCAGGGGCAGGGGCAGGAGTAGGGGCAAGAGCTGTGTCAGGGGCAAGAACAGGGACCCAGGCAGGGGCAGGGGAAGGGGCAGGAGTTGGCGCAGGGGCCGGGACAGGCGCACAAGCAGGGGAAGGGGAGGGGGCAGGTGCAAGGGGAGGGACAGGGTCTGCAGCGATGGCACGTCCAGGAACCGGGGCAGTATCTGGGTCAGGGGCGAGAACAGGGGCACTGGCAGGGGTAGGGATGGGTCAGGATCCAGGGCAGGAGCTGGGTCAGGGCCAGGAGCAGGGCCACAGTTCGGGGCCGGCGCAGGGGCAGCGGCTCTGGCAGGAACAGGGGCAGGAGCAGGGGCAGGCTCTCCGGAGGCAGGTTCTCCAGCAGGCCCTTCCTGGCCCCCGTCAGGCTCTCCGTGGGCGGGTGCCGGGTCACCTGCCGGCTCCGGGTCTCCTCCTGAAGTCGCTGCGGGCACGACCCCTCCCTCCAGAGCTGCCGATGGGGTTGGAGCCGGCTCTAGCTCCTGAGATGGTGGAGCAGCTGTGAGAGGAGAAAAGCTCAGCCCCGTGCCTGCTCTCCGTGGGCCTTTGCAAGACAGAGCCCCGCCCAGGGCCTCCCAGAGAAGCCGCAGCCAGGAAGGAGCCCTCCCCGGGGCGTCTCCCCGACTGCCGTCCACCCGCTGGGCGCTCTGAGCCCAGTCGTTGCTCCAGGCCCCACACCAGCCTCCGGGGGCTCCTCCCTGTGGGGCCAGCCCCGACCCGTCCCCACACACCCACAGGCACCCAGCCCCGGGCTTCTCAGCCTCGGGCTCGGCCTCCGTGGGCTCCGGCTCCTGGAGCACAATCCAGTCAGTGACCAGCAGGGACAGTGGTCTGGGTGGTGTCGGAGGCCTTCCCCCGCAATCCCCAGCACCTGCTCCTGGGGAGTCCTGTGGGGTCACGCCCCAGGTCCCGTAGATGGAGTGGGTGTCCGCCAGCCTCCTCCCAATTTCATCCGTGGTCTGCAAAGACAGGGACGGGTAGCCGGCCCGGAGGCATCACAGCCCTGCGCGGCCAACCTCCCTGTCCCCCTGCCCAGTCCCCCTGCTGCTCCCAGATCAGACACAGACCTGTGGGTGCACAGCCCTGCACGCGGGACCGTGACCCATCCCTGCAGGGCGATCGGGATAAACCCTGGGCAGAAGCTCGCAGCCCCCCACACCCCGTCCCACCCAGCCAGCCTTGATCTTGAACATGACCTGCCCACGGGTTATCTGACCCCTCATCAGCCTGCTCTTGAATGGGGTTGCCCACCCCACATGACGCCCCTCACACACGCACACACACACACACACATACACACACACACACACACGGAGGGGAGGGGACCTGGGGCTGCACAGGTGGATTAGACCCTGTGGGGCTGGGTGGCCGGCTCTGGGCCTCCTGGTGTCACCTTTCGGGCCTTCCGGCCAAACGGCCAGAGGCGTCGGGGAGCCCTGATAGGACATCCCCAGCGCGGGACAGCGTTTGCAGGGCGCTCTTTCTTCAGCCTGCAGCCCCCAGACTTAGGGAAGCAACAAGCCAACATGTTCATGGTTGGATGATCTGCAACGAAATGAGCTGGGCAGGGGAATGTGGGTGCCTGGTTACCGGGGTTCCAAATTCTGATGGGCTCTGTTGTCAGGGAAGTGAGGTCACCACTGCCTGGGGTCCCCTTACCCAACTTCCTCCTCACACAAGACCGCCACCCCCGAGGGCCCCCTCCCCCAGCTGCTCAATGCTCACCCTCCCCCCATGCCCCATCCATACAGTGACTCCCTCACAGCCCACCCACAGCCTTCCCAAGGCCTGGGTGCAGCCGGTGCCCCCGCTGTGAGGACACAGAGCTGGCTTCAGACTGGGCTCCTGCACGTGCCCAGGCCGGTGACCCTGGACAGACCCCGTGCCTCTCAGGGCCTCCCCAGTCTGCCCATCTGCACAGTGGGGTGTTCTGGCTTCTACTTCTAGGGACGCCATCAGGAGTAGGACCCCTACATACATTCCGTACCTGCTATCACAGGAGGCTGGTGCACACTTGGGATTGCAAGGATGAGCCAGGGGCTGGGCGGGACATGGAGCATAGCTCAGAGGGGCCTGGGTCTGCTCTGGGGTCCGGGCAAAGCCACCCCCCTCGTGCCTGTTCCCAGCCCCTGTGGGAAGGTTGCAATGAACGGATTCCGACCTTGTCCCCTGGTGACGCAGACTTCCAGGGGCTCCCATTAGGTTTAGGCTCAGGCCCCAGGGCCTCGTCTGCGCCCATGTGCTGGGCAGTCCCCACAGTGGTTCCCGGGCATTCCCGCATCCTGCTCACACATCCCTGTGGAATCCCCTCCCCTCCAGGGTGGACGGCCTGTGTGACCGCGCTCTCAGGAAGAGAATGGGGCAAAATGCTGGGATGTCATTTCCAAGCTGATGGAGGAAAGTCTGTGACTTCTCCTGATTCCCTCTCTCCTGTGTCCGTTCTCTGTCTCTGTCTCTGTGTCTTTGTGTTTCTGTCTCTGTGTCTCTCACAGGAGCAGATCTGCGGGCTCCGGGGGCGATGTGAGAAACCTCAGACGCCTCCCTTGTCCCTGTTTCCCTCTCCTGTCCTGCTGCTCCGTTCCTTCCTAAGGCCTTGTCACCCTGACCAGAGCAGTGAATCTGGAACCTCTTCCAAATGGGGACCCTGAGGCTGCCACAAGGAGGGTCTTGGCCTTGGTCCCCAGACCAGTGGACAGTGCTCTGCCACGTTCTGCGTACCCAGGTCCTCAGCCCCCCAAGCCCCCAGGCTGTCCTCTGCTGAGAAGGACCTCGAGGGAGTCCAAAGCATTTTCCCGAGACTGGGAGCACAGTGGGTCAGGGATGGAGATCCAAGGCCAACAGGCTCTTCCACAAGCCTGTGGGACCCTAGGGACACTGCATGTCTACAGCCCAAGTGACAGAAGAGTAAGCTGAGGCCTTTTGTGCTGTAGCCCCTCTGGACTTGGGGGTGGGTATCTCTTCCTGCTTCCAAGTGCCCAGGGTGGTGATGGACACCGGAACCCAGACCCTGTCCTCTCCCAGTGCCCTGGCAACCCCCCTGGGCCCCTTGGGGACCCCTGACCATCAGCCTGGCCTGTCTCCCCTCCCCATGCTATGGATCTGGGTCCTTGCCAGGAGTCCTGCTGCCCTGCCCCATGGCCCAGCTGTCTGCAACCTCTTTCTTCTTTCCCCCTTGTCCCCCACCTCGCTCCCAGGGTGTCCTCCCCTTCTGACCCCCAGCTGGGCAGTCAGAGTGGTGTGTGTGTGTGTGTGTGTGTGTGTGTGTGTGTGTGTGTGTGTGTGTGTGTGTGTCCAGGTGCGCATGCTTCTACGTGCCTGGGGATGCCCAAGGTCGTGTCCCCACAGGGGACGGGGTGGGTAGCTATCCCCGAGGATCTGAGGGGCTCTCACCCCCAAAGCGAACCTCATGGGAGGGTTGGGACTGGCCTAGGACTGGAGAGCAGCCCTGCTCCTTGGACTCAGCACCCCTCATTTGTCCTGGGCCAGCCCCTGCCTCTCTTGACCCAGGTTCCCCACTGTCCCTGAGGGTTGGACATGGAAATGCTTGAACATGGCCGCTCCTCCAGGGGTAGGTGGGGGACAGGTGCACCCGGCACACAGGCCTCCCCACCGAGAGGGCCAGCCAGGTGTGTCATGGCCAGGTGTGCACGGACGACCTGCCCACAGCTCCTGTACCATGACCCGGCCCTGCGGCCGATGTGCACCAGACCCGTGGCTCCGCACCTGACCGGTCCCCCACGTTCCCTCACCACCTCGGAGACAGGGGCTCTTCTTGGTCCTAGGGCCCGTCATCCTTCGGACAATGAGAGCAGAGGGATCCGTATCTAGAGGAGGCCGGCAGGGCGTCCCACGGAACGTCGTGTGCCCATCTCTGCTCTGTCGTCTAGGCTTCCCGGCGGACCCCCACCTAGAACAGAGGCCCGCGGGGCAGGGAGATTTGTCTGGCTGGTCCCTGAATTATGCAAAATGTCTAGAAGGGGCTTCCTGTCCATTTGTGGAGTCGATGAAGCCCAACCAGCACCTTTCATATGTCTGAGTGGCTCTGGGACCCCTCTGCCAGCCCCCAGGGATCCCTGCTCTGGCTCCACCCAGGATGGGAGCCCCACGTGGAATCTGAGACCTCGTCACAGCCGGCAATGCGGCTTTGCTCCGGACACAGGACACCGAGGCGTGGGGCAGAGAGCTCCTTCACGGTGGAGAGGAAGCGCTTCAGCCCCAGGCCACCCTCCCCGTGGGCCGGCCACAGGGTCGGGGAGCGGTCCCAACAGGCCCGACGGCAACCCCGTGTGTGGGGTCGGGCCTCATGGCACGCAGGGTCCCCAGGAGACACCTGAGGTTCGGAGAGGGGACGTGCCAGGCCCGAGACACACAGCCCGCAGGTGAGGGGGAGCCGCCGGGCGGGACGGGGGGCCCTGCTCACCTTTGTGAGCAGCAGGTGTGGGAAGGGCTGGGGGGGCGTTCCTGTGGGAGGTGCTCCGGGAGAGGGGCCACAGGAGAGGGCCTGGCCCGGCTCCACCAGCTTCCTCGGGCTGTCCGCACGGACCGCCCACAGCCTCTGGCTCTCCCCCAGCGGCAGGGCCCACTCAGGTTCACGGTGGGGCTGATCTTTGGATAAAGGAGGGACAATTCACAACACAGAAACTGCAAAAATATTCCTGTCCGTGTCCTGAAGTGCAACAGAATATCAACAATTGGTTGGGATCATCTTACACGTATGTGAAGGGTGATTTTGTACCTGGCCAAGGCCGGGGCTGGACCGGGTGTGTGTGGTGTGTGTGTGTGTGTGTGTGTGTGTGTGTGTGTGTGTGTTTGGTGTGTGTGTGGTGTGTGTGTGTGTCTGTGAAGGGAGCAGCCCAGACCCCTTGGGTTGAGATCATGGCCACGTAAGGGGCACAGCCGCCGTGGCACCCCGGGTCGTCAGTGTCCCGGACGGCGTCGGGGCAGGAGACCCTCCCGGCCCTCCCCGAGCCCAGTCCTGGAGCGCCCTCGTCCCCACACTCCCCCTGAGCTCCCTGGCCCTCGCTGCGGCATGGCACTCATCCTCACCGTGGTCCTGAATCCAGGAGCCTGGCTCTCCCAGGCCCTTGCTCTGGTGGCTGCCACCAGCACCGTCACGACAGCAGCTGGTCAGGGCACGTCCCTGCCCGGGCCCAGAGGAGCTCAGGGCTACGTGGCAGGTCAGGTACCGCAGCAGGGAGAGTGGGGAAGGGCTGGGGGCGACCCCCCCGTGCTCCCTGGGAGGCCTGTCCCCTGCCTCTCGCAGGCCTCGGGCACACTCACCGTCTCCTTTGGCTGCTTTGGGTTCTCCTGGGGTTCACTTCCAGGGTGGCAAGCTTGGAGGGCCCCTCCTGCCAGGGTCAGCCTTAGAGGTCAGTTTAGAAATGGCCTGGGGGCCTCCTTGATCTTCCTGGAGCGGCCCCACATTGTCTGTTCCAGAAGCCTGCACCTCGCCTTTGGGTCCCTATCGCCCTGAAGGTGTCTTGCTCCCTTGTGTCTCCCTGTCCAGTTAGGTATCCACTCAGCAGGGGCTCCCCTGCCTGCCCTGCTCTGCCCCCAGCGCCCCCAGGACCATAGCCGTGACCAGTAACAACTCCTGTCACCTCTGCTGGTCTCCAGCAGCCTTCCGTGTGCAGCTTCCAGGGGACCCTCAGGGGACAGAGGAGGGCCGGGGCCAGGCCGGCCATCAGTACAGTTCCCTTGGTGGTGGTGAGCGGGGCGCCGCGGCCCTGTACCCGGTCCCTAAACCAGGACAGGATGGGGCCGATCCCACGTCCCACGTGTGTTCTGCCTCCCCCATGTCGCTCACTGTCCAGCCCAGACCTGAGCGGCCCGGGGGCCAGCCTGGGACGCCCCTCCCTCCACGGCCTGCTTCTCAAGCCTGGTATGGCTTTCTGGCCCCCTCGGGCTCTTGGGGCCCCACGCAGATCCCAGGACTCCCATCCACAGCATGGGTTTACATCGCGTTTGGATTTCAAGGGCTCTTGGCTCCTCACAGCCAGCCTCTCTGGAGCTCGGAGGGACGGGGGCCGAGCACCTCATTCCAGGAGCACGGGTGCCGCAGGGAAGGCCCCACAAATCCGTGTGTGCCACCAAGTGCCGAGTGGCTTGAGCACATGAAGCTTGAGAGTCCTGTGGGCTCTGTGGGCCCCGTGGGGGTTTCACAAATGCCACATCCACGAGCAAAAGCACATAAGCCACACTGTGGAAGCCACAGGCCCCAGAGCCACATTTGTCCAAACGTAAGCTTTATTTTCTGTGGGAATCATGCGGTCCGCTTGGCCTGGCCCGTCCCAACCCAGATGGGATCCTCCGGGGGACTCGCCCTGTGGCCTCACGTGACAGAGCAGCCCCAGAAACCGTGCCGTGGAGGAAGCAGCCCTGAAGTGGTGTAGGTTGGCAGGGACTGAAAAGCGAGAGGACAAAACTCAAGGTGTGAGGCTTTTCAGGCTCCGGGACAAGCGTG
Organism: Halichoerus grypus; assembly: GCF_964656455.1. NCBI lineage: Eukaryota > Metazoa > Chordata > Mammalia > Carnivora > Phocidae > Halichoerus > Halichoerus grypus. The sequence continues at coordinate 194,222,576 of NC_135715.1, forward strand.
TTTCCCGACGGGTCCTCTCTGGACGGGCTGCCTGCTCTGTGTGCCCGCTGGGCCGCGTGGGTCTGAAGTGGGGCCCCGGGGCGGGGGGGCAGCTGCCAAGAACGGTCACCAAAAGCAGGGACCCAACCAATGCCTAGAACAATGGGGAACCTGCTAAAGAAATTCTTCAAGGTGTGGCCGGGGTTTCCCCCCCCGCCGTGCACTGGTCAACTTGGAGACCTCTGACGGTGGAGCCACGGGTCCTCCAGGCCTACACCCCACCCCTGGTAGAGCCCTCACACTGAGGGTTTAGGGGGATGGGAGCTGCCCCAGGTAAAAGCACCGGAGATTCTCACGGTGCCTACCTGAACTTCAGATGCTCCTCAGTTACTGGTGTGCGTCTGGTGTCTTCCCAGAACCATGACCCAGCGCCGGATGCGGGCGCCCGGCCGCGGGGCACGGGGAGTCCTGGTGAGGGTGGCGTGGTGGGGGAGGCCCCTGAAGGGCCCCAGAAGAGGCAGGAGACAAGGAAGACAACAGGACAGGGCTTCCTAAGGAGGACGACGTAAGGGTCAAAGGATCGCAGAGACCCTTGGGAAAGTTCAGAGGCCCTGGAGATGTTGGCTGAAACACTGTCATTAGGTCAGAAAAGTGGTGTCACAACGCCCCAGTCAGCACTGGATGATCTACTCTTCGTTGCTTCCAGGAATCAGTGTGTATGGGCCCTTAGAACTCACATTGCGTTAAGTCTAGCATATACTTACTTTTCATCACTTTTCAGGACTAGATTTTTCTGGAGGATGTGCTGAGCATGGGTGTCTCCATTCTTGTCTTTGTGCAACCGGCCTCTGTTTTCAGGAGCAGATTCCTGGTGCTCATCACCTCTGTTAGCCCTGAGGACTGCCCCCCGTCACCTCTCGCAGTGGACCTGAGTGCCATGTGGGCAGGGACCACGTGGGCTGGGGATGGAGTCACGGATGGAGTCCCAGTGCTCAGTACAGAGTAGGGGCCCCAGATCCTCTGCTGAATGAGAGAGGAAGGGGGAAAGGAAAGAGGAAGGGGGGAGGGAGGGAGGAATGGGTGGAGGGAAAGAGGGAGGGAGGGAAACCAAGGAAGACGGGCCCATCCATCAGGAACCCTTATTTGGGATGAGGTCCGAGGGCATCACAGCCCGGGCCCTGGATGGTGGCTCAGGGCCCATGCAACTGTCCTCCCAGTGCTGACCTTCCTTCTCCTTGGCCCTCTGTCATCCTGGATCCTCTCCACCTCCTCCTCAAACAATTCTGAATGTTCTCAGGAGCAGGGTGGCAGGAGGGGGTCTCAGGAGGGGCTGCCCGGATCCTGTGCCCTGGACGACACAGTGACAGTAGCTATAGGGCATTCTATCCTGAGGACTGGGACCGAGGATCCCGTCCATCTCCTTGGGCATTAGCATTGGTCCATTCCCTGCTCTCTCCACCACCGCTGTGCTGAACACTCCTGAAAACACATCTGTGAAAAACCGAGCCAGAGTTTCCGGGCGTGAGTCCCAGGACGAGCGTGCTAGGTGATGGGTGCCCCTGCGGCCTGGGACGGGTGCTGCTCACTGTTCTCCCAGACAGGGGTGCCCGTCCCCCTTCTCTCCAGGGGACCTCCACTTCCTCACGTTCTCCCCAGGGCTGCTGGTCCCCAGACCAGACACCTGCCAGTCTGAGGGTGATCAGCGCTGCCTCCATAGGGTTTCCTTTGCCAGAGTCCTTCCCCGGGAGCTCCCGCATCTCTGACTCCCCCCGTGCCTGTCCCCCCCCGCCTTGAACTTTCATGGGTTTGGTCTCTGTCCCTGTGGAACCCAGTGACTTGGAGCCTGGTTTGGACCAGAGGCATGGGAAACCTTTCTCTGGCCTTGGGTTGTGAGCAATGCTTTGGCCCTTTGGGGTGTGTCTTCCAGCCTTCTGCATTTCCCTGGTTTGTCTGTGGGTCACAGGAGGAACCAGCCCTTTCCTGTCTGGGGTCAGGCTGAGGTGTCCCAGCAGGAATAGGGGTCTCCGCCCCGAGATTGTGTCCCTATTTACCAAAGGGGGCTCTATGAGTACATCTCATCTGTAATCCATCGGGGCTTTCAACATCAAATAAGGAAAATTCTATGTCAAGTCAACACAGAAAAGAATGAGTCCCCTTTGAAAATAGGGGGGCAGACACAAAGGCCCGTACTGTGTGATTCCACGTACAGGAAACATCCAGAACAGATAAAGGAACAGAGAGAGAAAGCAGCTTAGGGGTTTCCAGGGAGGCCTTCTGGTTTGGGGACTCCTTTGGGGAAGCAGATATTCCACAGCAATGTTCTGTGGTGTGGTGGCCCAGCGTTGGGAATGTACTTCATGCTCAGGACTTGTTCAACTGAAAACAATTAATTTTATTTAAAATAAATAATAAACAGCATATAGGACATGGAAAGATAATATAACAGTTAATATGTACCAGAGAGAAAGAACATAGGGGGATGGGATGAAACAATCTGGCGGGGTGTCGGGGTCGGGTGATGGAGCTAAGGGTAATTGTACAAGGAGCTCTCCTCGCGAGGATGTGGGCTCTGGATGTGGTTCTGGGAGCCCTGCAGGAGCAGGAAGAGGGGCAGGGCCAGATGCAAGAGCAGGGCCAGATGCAAGAGCAGGGCCAGGGGCAGGATCGACGGTAGGAGCTGGGTCAGGGGCAAGTACAGGAGCCCAGGCAGGGCCAGGGGAAGGGGCAGTGGCCCTGGAAAGAAGGGGAAGGGGCATCGGCTCTGGCAGGGGCAGGGGCAGGGGCAGGGGCAGGGGCAGGAACAGGGACACCGGCAGGGGAAGGGGCATCGGCTCTGGCAGGGGCAGGGGCAGGGGCAGGGACACCGGCAGGGGAAGGGGCATCGGCTCTGGCAGGGGCAGGGGCAGGAACAGGGACACGGGCAGGGGAAGGGGCATCGGCTCTGGCAGGGGCAGGAACAGGGACACCGGCAGGGGAAGGGGCATCGGCTCTGGCAGGGGCAGGGGCAGGAACAAGGACACGGGCAGGGGAAGGGGCATCGGCTCTGGCAGGGGCAGGAACAGGGACACCAGCAGTGGAAGGGGCATCGGCTCTGGCAGGGGCAGGGGCAGGGGTAGGAACAAGGACACGGGCAGGGGAAGGGGCATCGGCTCTGGCAGGGGCAGGAACAGGGACACCGGCAGGGGAAGGGACAGGTGCAGGGGCAGGAGGTGGGTCAGGGGCAGGAATGGGCGCACATGCAGGGGCAGGGAAACGGGTAGGGAAAGGGGAAGGAGCTGGGTCAGAGGCAAGGACAGGAGCACAGGGAGGGGCTGGGGAAGGGACAGTTGCAGGGGCAGAAGCCGGGTCAAGGGCAAGAACAGGAATACAGGCAGGGGCAGGAGAAGGGGCAGGATCCAGGGCAGGAGCTGGGTCAGGGGCAAGAACAGGAACACAGGTAGGGGAAGGGGCTGGTGCAGGGTCAGGAGCTGGGTCAGGGGCAAGAACAGGAACACAGGCAGGGGCAGGGGAAGGGACAGGATCCAGGGCAGGAGATGGTTCAGGATCTGGGTCAGGGGCAAGAACAGGTGCACAGGTAGGGGAAGGGGCAGGTGCAGGGGCAGGAGGTGAGTCAGGGACAGGAACAGGACCACAGGCAGGGGCAGGGGCAGAACCCGGGTCAGGGGCAAGAATAGGAGCACAGGCAGGGGCAAGGGAAGGGGCAGGATCCAGGGCAGGAGCTGGGTCAGGATCCGGATCAGGGGCAAGAAGAGGTGCACAGGCAGGTGCTGGGGAAGGGGCAGGTGCAGGGGCATGAGTAGGGGCAGGGGAAGGGGCATCGGCTCTGGCAGGGGCAGGGGCAGGGGCAGGAACAGGGACACCGGCAGGGGAAGGGGCATTGGCTCTGGCAGGGGCAGGGGCAGGGGCAGGGGCAGGAACAGGGACACCGGCAGGGGAAGGGGCATCGGCTCTGGCAGGGGCAAGGGCAGGAGTAGGGGCAAGAGCTGTGTCAGGGGCAAGAACAGGGACCCAGGCAGGGGCAGGGGAAGGGGCAGGAGTTGGCGCAGGGGCCGGGACAGGCGCACAAGCAGGGGAAGGGGAGGGGGCAGGTGCAAGGGGAGGGACAGGGTCTGCAGCGATGGCACGTCCAGGAACCGGGGCAGTATCTGGGTCAGGGGCGAGAACAGGGGCACTGGCAGGGGTAGGGATGGGTCAGGATCCAGGGCAGGAGCTGGGTCAGGGCCAGGAGCAGGGCCACAGTTCGGGGCCGGCGCAGGGGCAGCGGCTCTGGCAGGAACAGGGGCAGGAGCAGGGGCAGGCTCTCCGGAGGCAGGTTCTCCAGCAGGCCCTTCCTGGCCCCCGTCAGGCTCTCCGTGGGCGGGTGCCGGGTCACCTGCCGGCTCCGGGTCTCCTCCTGAAGTCGCTGCGGGCACGACCCCTCCCTCCAGAGCTGCCGATGGGGTTGGAGCCGGCTCTAGCTCCTGAGATGGTGGAGCAGCTGTGAGAGGAGAAAAGCTCAGCCCCGTGCCTGCTCTCCGTGGGCCTTTGCAAGACAGAGCCCCGCCCAGGGCCTCCCAGAGAAGCCGCAGCCAGGAAGGAGCCCTCCCCGGGGCGTCTCCCCGACTGCCGTCCACCCGCTGGGCGCTCTGAGCCCAGTCGTTGCTCCAGGCCCCACACCAGCCTCCGGGGGCTCCTCCCTGTGGGGCCAGCCCCGACCCGTCCCCACACACCCACAGGCACCCAGCCCCGGGCTTCTCAGCCTCGGGCTCGGCCTCCGTGGGCTCCGGCTCCTGGAGCACAATCCAGTCAGTGACCAGCAGGGACAGTGGTCTGGGTGGTGTCGGAGGCCTTCCCCCGCAATCCCCAGCACCTGCTCCTGGGGAGTCCTGTGGGGTCACGCCCCAGGTCCCGGAGATGGAGTGGGTGTCCGCCAGCCTCCTCCCAATTTCATCCGTGGTCTGCAAAGACAGGGACGGGTAGCCGGCCCGGAGGCATCACAGCCCTGCGCGGCCAACCTCCCTGTCCCCCTGCCCAGTCTCCCTGCTGCTCCCAGATCAGACACAGACCTGTGGGTGCACAGCCCTGCACGTGGGACCGTGACCCATCCCTGCAGGGCGATCGGGATAAACCCTGGGCAGAAGCTCGCAGCCCCCCACACCCCGTCCCACCCAGCCAGCCTTGATCTTGAACATGACCTGCCCACGGGTTATCTGACCCCTCATCAGCCTGCTCTTGAATGGGGTTGCCCACCCCACATGACCCCCCTCACACACGCACACACACACACACATACACACACACACACACGGAGGGGAGGGGACCTGGGGCTGCACAGGTGGATTAGACCCTGTGGGGCTGGGTGGCCGGCTCTGGGCCTCCTGGTGTCACCTTTCGGGCCTTCCGGCCAAACGGCCAGAGGCGTCGGGGAGCCCTGATAGGACATCCCCAGCGCGGGACAGCGTTTGCAGGGCGCTCTTTCTTCAGCCTGCAGCCCCCAGACTTAGGGAAGCAACAAGCCAACATGTTCATGGTTGGATGATCTGCAACGAAATGAGCTGGGCAGGGGGCTGTCTCTGGAATGTGGGTGCCTGGTTACTGGGGTTCCAAATTCTGATGGGCTCTGTTGTCAGGGAAGTGAGGTCACCACTGCCTGGGGTCCCCTTACCCAACTTCCTCCTCACACAAGACCGCCACCCCCGAGGGCCCCCTCCCCCAGCTGCTCAATGCTCACCCTCCCCCCATGCCCCATCCATACAGTGACTCCCTCACAGCCCACCCACAGCCTTCCCAAGGCCTGGGTGCAGCCGGTGCCCCCGCTGTGAGGACACAGAGCTGGCTTCAGACTGGGTTCCTGCACGTGCCCAGGCCGGTGACCCTGGACAGACCCCGTGCCTCTCAGGGCCTCCCCAGTCTGCCCATCTGCACAGTGGGGTGTTCTGGCTTCTACTTCTAGGGACGCCATCAGGGGTAGGACCCCTACATACATTCCGTACCTGCTATCACAGGAGGCTGGTGCACACTTGGGATTGCAAGGATGAGCCAGGGGCTGGGCGGGACATGGAGCACAGCTCAGAGGGGCCTGGGTCTGCTCTGGGGTCCGGGCAAAGCCACCCCCCTCGTGCCTGTTCCCAGCCCCTGTGGGAAGGTTGCAATGAACGGATTCCGACCTTGTCCCCTGGTGACGCAGACTTCCAGGGGCTCCCATTAGGGTTCGGCTCAGGTCCCAGGGCCTCGTCTGTGCTCATGTGCTGGGCAGTCCGCACAGTGGCTCCCAGCATCCCCGAATCCTGGTCACACATCCCTATGGAATCCCCTCCCCTCCAGGGTGGATGGCCTCTCAGGAAGAGAATGGGGCAAAATGCTGGGATGTCATTTCCAAGCTGATGGAGGAAAGTCTGTGACTTCTGGTTCCCTCTGTCCTGTGTTCATTCTCTGTCTCCTTCTCTGTCTCTGTCTCTGTGTCTCTCACAGGAGCAGATCTGTGGGCTCCGGGGGCGATGTGAGAAACCTCAGACGCCTCCCTTGTCCCTGTTTCCCTCTCCTGTCCTGCTGCTCCGTTCCTTCCTAAGGCCTTGTCACCCTGACCAGAGCAGTGATTCTGGAACCTCTTCCACATGGGGACCCTGAGGCTGCAACAAGGAGGGTCTTGACCTTGGTCCCCAGACCAGTGGTCAGTGCTCTGCCACGTTCTGCGTACCCAGGTCCTCAGCCCCCCAAGCCCCCAGGCTGTCCTCTGCTGAGAAGGACCTCGAGGGAGTCCAAAGCATTTTCCCAGGACTGGGAGCACAGTGGGTCAGGGATGGAGATCCAAGGCCAACAGGCTCTTCCACAAGCCTGTGGGACCCTAGGGACACTGCATGTCTACAGCCCAAGTGACAGAAGAGTAAGCTGAGGCCTTTTGTGCTGTAGCCCGTCTGGACTTGGAGGTGGGTATCTCTTCCTGCTTCCAAGTGGCCAGGGTGGTGATGGACACCGGAACCCAGACCCTGTCCTCTCCCAGTGCCCTGGCAACCCCCCTGGGCCCCTTGGGGACCCCTGACCATCAGCCTGGCCTGTCTCCCCTCCCCATGCTATGGATCTGGGTCCTTGCCAGGAGTCGTGATGTCCTGCCCCATGGCCCAGCTGTCTGCAACCTCTTTCTTCTTTCCCCCTTGTCCCCCACCTCGCTCCCAGGGTGTCCTCCCCTTCTGACCCCCAGCTGGGCAGTCAGAGTGGTGTGTGTGTGTGTGTGTGTGCGTGTGTGTGTGTGTGTGTGTGTGCATGCAGGTGCGCATGCCTCTACGTGCCCGGGGATGCCCAAGGTCGTGTCCCCATAGGGGACGGGGTGGGTAGCTATCCCCGAGGATCTGAGGGGCTCTCACCCCCAAAGCGAACCTCATGGGAGGGTTGGGACTGGCCTAGGACTGGAGAGCAGCCCTGCTCCTTGGACTCTGCACCCCTCAGTTGTCCTGGGACAGTCCCTGCCTCTCTTGACCCAGGTTCCCAACTGTCCCTGAGGGCTGGACATGGAAACGCTTGAATGCGGCCACTCCTCCAAGGGTAAGTGGGGGACAGGTGCACCAGGCACACAGGCCTCCCCACCGAGAGGGCCAGCCAGGTGTGTCATGGCCAGGTGTGCACAGGGGACCTGCCCACAGAACCTGTAGCGTGAACCAGCCCTGCGGCGGATGTGCACCAGACCCATGGCTCCGCACCTGACCGGTCCCCCACGTTCTGTCACCACTGCCAACTGCTCTTTGGCTCCAAAGTCCACTGAGCCCCGCAACCACACCCACCCTGGGCAGCAGGCCTTAGGTTGCAAGACCAGGTGGGTTGGACATCTGGGGATGCAAAAGTCACTGAATACCCCCCACCCAGCTGGCCTGGAATGCAGATACCCTCTCAGGGTCCAGCTAAGTGCAGGGCTGGGCCAGAGGACCTGGAGGCATCCGTGGAGGCCAACTCAGGGCAGGGAGAAGATCAGTCCACCCCTTCCCCTTCTCCTCTCCTCCTTCTGCCTTGTCTTCCTGGCAGGACCCGGGACAGAGGTCCAGCCTGTGCCTGGCTGCAGCCCTGGCTGGAGTCAGAGGGGTGGGAAGGAGGCCGGGGAGGAGGGGGCCCCCCTGCAGGATGCCCGAATGTGAAGGGGGTCATTACTCTAATCAGGGACCCTCTAATCATGGGCATTCAGGGATTTCAGCCCCAGGAGTCGGCCCCTGTCCCATCCTTCACCCTCCACAAGGCCCCGCATCCTCCCCAGCCCAGTCCTTGCCTGCAACCGGTCCTCCCTCCAGCCCCAGGTAATCCAGCTGCTCCGGGGGCTGCTAAATCATTACAAGCTGCAGCTGAGCCATCCCTATGGAGCCCGGTTCCGGGTCCTGCAGCCCCACAGTGAGGAGACGTGAGGCCAGGTAGGAGCGGGGAGAGGGCAGAGTGGACTCTCCCTGGGGGCCATGGCTCCCCAGTCAGCACAGACCCTGTTGTGTTCTGGCCCCTAGGGCACCCAGACTCCTGCTCCTGGGCAGGCTCCGGGAGGGAGACCCGAGTGTGGCTCCTGCTAGCTCAGACGTGTCACTCTGTCCTGTATCTACAGCCTGTCCCCCGAGCTGGACTGCCCCTCCTAGTCGGCCAGCAACACCTTCAGGGCCAAGAACAGGCCATCATGAAGCTCAGGGCCAGTGCGTGGCTGGGCAGGCAGGGCAGGGCTCGCTTTCAGCTCAGGGAGTCTGTGGCTGGGCTAGCAGGGGTTCTGGAGCACTGGCCTTCCAGCTTCTCTGCTGACCAGCCCTGGGACTGGAGTCATTTACCTCCCCTCTCTGGGCCTCGCTCTCCTCCTCTGTGCAATGGGGTGATGCTGAATGATCCCTCCCATGGCAGGAACATGTGGAGTGCTGGTGATTGACCTAAGCTGGGCACAGAGCCTGGATTGCAGAGTGCAGTGGGGGATGGTGAGCGGTGTCGGCAGTGAGCACCCCTCCGCCCAAAAGCAATCCAGCCCTTCCATGCAGCCCCCAGGCCCCTGGCTGGGAGCCCAGGAGCAGTGGCCGAGCACACTCCTGACACCAGGCCCCTGTGTGTGGCTCTTCCTCAGGAATGGGGATGTGGTGGGGACCTCGTGACATGGGGCCAGCTCCTCTCTCTGACGGAAGGAGAACAAGGAAGCCTTTCCCTGGGGTCCCCTAAGGCCACGTAAGAGGGGAGGAGGGTGCCCCCAAACAGTACCTTGAAATTCTGCTTCTGTTCGAACCTGAGTGTTGGGGTTCGGTTCTTTCCCTTGCTGGGCTGCTGAGACACACACAGTCTCCATGACTCCTCCTCAAATGAAGAGCTGTTGCAGGTCCCGGGCGTCCTGGACCTGGGGAGGGGAGAGGGGCCCGTTCCCTTCCTGGCTCCTGACGGAGACCTGTCCTCCCAAAGACAGGATGGTTTTGGGTTGCGATCCTGGGCCAGGGCTGGAGACAGCCCCTCACTGCCCCTGACTCTAGGGCTGAGGGGGCCTTTCTCTGGCACAGCAACGCCCACTGAAGGCGGGGGCTTCAGAAAGAACACACTCCTGGACCCGGTCCTGCCCCAGGACGGTGGCTGCCTTCCCCAGCTCCGGAGGAAGAGGGACATCCTGTGCTTCTTTGGGCAGTAGTCCTCTGACCCACAAGCAAGGAGTGGAAAGTTCTCGTCTGTCTCTGGAAGTGCACCAGGAATGAGTGGGCCAGTCACTGTGCACACACGAAGACGGACATCGTGCTAAGGAAGCGCGGGAGGTGATCCTGTGCAAATGGTCTGCGGGTCGGTGGGCTGGCTGCTTCAGTGTCCTCTAGTGGGCCCCCTTTCCCTGGACGGGAATCCTCGTGGAGTCTCCTCTCCTCCCTCGGACTCCCTTCCTGCTGGTTTCAGGACCATACCTTGAGAACATTTCATTTGCACATTTGAAATTCTGTACCCATTTTAGAGTTAGAGTTACGGTTTGGGATTAGGGGTTCGGCTTAGGGTTAGGGTTCGGGTTAGGGTTAGGGTTAGGGTTAGGGTTAGGGTTCGGGTTAGGGTTAGGGTTAGGGTTCGGGTTAGGGTTAGGGTTAGGGTTAGGGTTAGGGTTCGGGTTAGGGTTAGGGTTAGGGTTAGGGTTAGGGTTCGGGTTCGGGTTCGGGTTAGGGTTAGGGTTAGGGTTAGGGTTAGGGTTCGGGTTAGGGTTAGGGTTAGGGTTAGGGTTAGGGTTAGGGTTAGGTTTCGGGTTAGGGTTAGGTTCGGGTTAGGGTTAGGGTTAGGGTTCGGGTTAGGGTTAGGGTTAGGGTTAGGGTTCGGGTTAGGGGTTCGGGTTAGGGTTAGGGTTAGGGTTCGGGTTAGGGTTAGGGTTCGGGTTAGGGTTAGGGTTCGGGTTAGGGTTAGGGTTAGGGTTAGGGTTAGGGTTAGGGTTTAGGGTTCGGGTTAGGGTTAGGGTTAGGGTTAGGGTTAGGGTTCGGGTTAGGGTTAGGGTTAGGGGTTAGGGTTAGGGTTAGGGTTAGGGTTAGGGGTTAGGGTTAGGGTTAGGGTTAGGGTTAGGGTTAGGGTTAGGGTTAGGGTTAGGGTTAGGGTTAGGGTTAGGGTTAGGGTTAGGGTTAGGGTTAGGGTTAGGGTTAGGGTTAGGGGTTAGGGTTAGGGTTAGGGTTAGG